>NW_028249245.1:600000-795865 GCF_964263255.1 Lissotriton vulgaris
CTTTTTACCCTTCCTTTTAAAAAGGAAAGATTTAACAAATCCCCTGAAAAAACGAGCCCATGCAGCGTGAATAATCAGTTAACTGTTCAAGTTTGCCTGTAGTAAATCACAGGGTCCATGCCTACCGCATTTCCCAAGCCAATGCAACAGGGTAGCAGACCACGCGCTATTGGTGAGGCGCACAACATCCCTTGCTCAAGGGCTCTGCAGCAAAGGACGACGCAGTCCTCTGCAGAAGCCATGTTTGAAGGGGGAGATGACAGACTGAAAGTCCTTCTTCAACCTCTGACTTAGTTTTTCAGAATCCAGTGATCAAAGGTCACAAAGGTGGGGCAAGTTACATACCAAGTCAAGTTGCAATGGCTGCTCAGCCATCCCACAGACTGCCGCCCATGGCATCCGCAGCCCCATGACCGTGCGAGGCCAAGTCGCGACTCGAATTTCGAATCTCACCCCACTATCAAACCTCGGGCACAAATATTTCTCACATGTATCACTGTAATGCCAGCTCCACACCGGTCCACCATCCAGTGCAAGCATGTGCCAACCATCTGAACTCGCAGCCGCAGAGGGCCGCACACAGCACCCCGGGGCCACTCGCCCGACCATACCGGTGTGATTCTTCCTAATACCTCCAAACATATCCGTCAGCCTGATAAAGGGGGGTGGGGTCGCACACCACTCACTCACCAGCGGGATCGCCCCTAAGGACTATGGTCAGTGTAGTTTAGTATTCCGCGATGTATCCTTCTTCGCCATCCCTGGACACATGTTTCAGGGTATTTACCCCTCATCAGCAGGGAATAGGCCATCTTCTTATCTTCTGGGGTTGCCGGTGGCTGCCAAATATTGCCAGGTCTAGTACCACACAGGCGCGCAGGTGCGGGGTCCCAGGCTCGTCAGCCCAACAGCTCGAGGGAGCTTTAAACATTTCAAAAGGGGGTGGGGTCGCACACCACTCACTCACCAGCGGGATCGCCCCTAAGGACTATGGTCAGTGTAGTTTAGTATTTCGCGATGTATCCTTCTTCGCCATCCCTGGACACGTGTTTCAGGGTATTTACCCCTCATCAGCAGGGAATAGGCCATCTTCTTATCTTCTGGGGTTGCCGGTGGCTGCCAAATATTGCCAGGTCTAGTACCACACAGGCGCGCAGGTGCGGGGTCCCAGGCTCGTCAGCCCAACAGCTCGAGGGAGCTTTAAACATTTCAAAAGGGGGTGGGGTCGCACACCACTCACTCACCAGCAGGATCGCCCCTAAGGACTATGGTCAGTGTAGTTTAGTATTCCGCGATGTATCCTTCTTCGCCATCCCTGGACACGTGTTTCAGGGTATTTACCCCTCATCAGCAGGGAATAGGCCATCTTCTTATCTTCTGGGGTTGCCGGTGGCTGCCAAATATTGCCAGGTCTAGTACCACACAGGCGCGCAGGTGCGGGGTCCCAGGCTCGTCAGCCCAACAGCTCGAGGGAGCTTTAAACATTTCAAAAGGGGGTGGGGTCGCACACCACTCACTCACCAGCGGGATCGCCCCTAAGGACTATGGTCAGTGTAGTTTAGTATTCCGCGATGTATCCTTCTTCGCCATCCCTGGACACGTGTTTCACGGTATTTACCCCTCATCAGCAGGGAATAGGCCATCTTCTTATCTTCTGGGGTTGCCGGTGGCTGCCAAATATTGTCAGGTCTAGTACCACACAGACGCGCAAGTGCGGGGTCCCAGGCTCGTCAGCCCAACAGCTCGAGGGAGCTTTAAACATTTCAAAAGGGGGTGGGGTCACACACCACTCACTCACCAGCGGGATCGCCCCTAAGGACTATGGTCAGTGTAGTTTAGTATTCCGCGATGTATCCTTCTTCGCCATCCCTGGACACATGTTTCAGGGTATTTACCCCTCATCAGCAGGGAATAGGCCATCTTCTTATCTTCTGGGGTTGCCGGTGGCTGCCAAATATTGCCAGGTCTAGTACCACACAGGCGCGCAGGTGCGGGGTCCCAGGCTCGTCAGCCCAACAGCTCGAGGGAGCTTTAAACATTTCAAAAGGGGGTGGGGTCGCACACCACTCACTCACCAGCGGGATCGCCCCTAAGGACTATGGTCAGTGTAGTTTAGTATTTCGCGATGTATCCTTCTTCGCCATCCCTGGACACGTGTTTCAGGGTATTTACCCCTCATCAGCAGGGAATAGGCCATCTTCTTATCTTCTGGGGTTGCCGGTGGCTGCCAAATATTGCCAGGTCTAGTACCACACAGGCGCGCAGGTGCGGGGTCCCAGGCTCGTCAGCCCAACAGCTCGAGGGAGCTTTAAACATTTCAAAAGGGGGTGGGGTCGCACACCACTCACTCACCAGCAGGATCGCCCCTAAGGACTATGGTCAGTGTAGTTTAGTATTCCGCGATGTATCCTTCTTCGCCATCCCTGGACACGTGTTTCAGGGTATTTACCCCTCATCAGCAGGGAATAGGCCATCTTCTTATCTTCTGGGGTTGCCGGTGGCTGCCAAATATTGCCAGGTCTAGTACCACACAGGCGCGCAGGTGCGGGGTCCCAGGCTCGTCAGCCCAACAGCTCGAGGGAGCTTTAAACATTTCAAAAGGGGGTGGGGTCGCACACCACTCACTCACCAGCGGGATCGCCCCTAAGGACTATGGTCAGTGTAGTTTAGTATTCCGCGATGTATCCTTCTTCGCCATCCCTGGACACGTGTTTCACGGTATTTACCCCTCATCAGCAGGGAATAGGCCATCTTCTTATCTTCTGGGGTTGCCGGTGGCTGCCAAATATTGTCAGGTCTAGTACCACACAGACGCGCAAGTGCGGGGTCCCAGGCTCGTCAGCCCAACAGCTCGAGGGAGCTTTAAACATTTCAAAAGGGGGTGGGGTCACACACCACTCACTCACCAGCGGGATCGCCCCTAAGGACTATGGTCAGTGTAGTTTAGTATTCCGCGATGTATCCTTCTTCGCCATCCCTGGACACGTGTTTCAGGGTATTTACCCCTCATCAGCAGGGAATAGGCCATCTTCTTATCTTCTGGGGTTGCCGGTGGCTGCCAAATATTGCCAGGTCTAGTACCACACAGGCGCCTTAGGGGCAACTTCCGCCGGTGTGTGAGTAGTGTGCGACCCCACCCCCTTTTTGTAACTTAAAGCTCCCTTGAGCAGCGGGCTGACGAGCCTGGGATCCCGCACCTACGCGCCGGAGTGGTACTATACCTGGCAGATATTAGCAGCCATCGGCGACCCCAGAACACTGCCTATCCCTGCTGACAAGGGTTGAAAACCCGAAACACGTGTCCAGGGATGGCGAAGACAGCGAAGATAGCAAGATCGAAAGATGATGCATCGCGAACACTCTACTACGATGACCAGAGTCCTTAGGGGCAACTTCCGCCGGTGTGTGAGCAGTGTGCAACCCCACCCCCTTTTTGTAACTTAAAGCTCCCTTGAGCAGCGGGCTGACGAGCCTGGGATCCCGCACCTACGCGCCGGAGTGGTACTATACCTGGCAGATATTGGCAGCCATCGGCGACCCCAGAACACTGCCTATCCCTGCTGACGAGGGTTGAAAACCCGAAACACGTGTCCAGGGATGGCGAAGACAGCGAAGATAGCAAGATCGAAAGATGATGCATCGCGAACACTCTACTATAATGACAATGACCAGAGTCCTTAGGGGCAACTTCCGCTGGTGTGTGAGTAGTGTGCGACCCCACCCCCTTTTTGTAACTTAAAGCTCCCTTGAGCAGCGGGCTGACGAGCCTGGGATCCCGCACCTACGCGCCGGAGTGGTACTATACCTGGCAGATATTGGCAGCCATCGGCGACCCCAGAACACTGCCTATCCCTGCTGATGAGGGTTGAAAACCCGAAACACGTGTCCAGGGATGGCGAAGACAGCGAAGATAGCAAGATCGAAAGATGATGCATCGCGAACACTCTACTGCGATGACCAGAGTCCTTAGGGGCAACTTCCGCCGGTGTGTGAGTAGTGTGCGACGCCACCCCCTTTTTGCAACTTAAAGCTCCCTTGAGCAGCGGGCTGACGAGCCTGGGATCCCGCACCTACGCGCCGGAGTGGTACTATACCTGGCAGATATTGGCAGCCATCGGCGACCCCAGAACACTGCCTATCCCTGCTGACGAGGGTTGAAAACCCGAAACACGTGTCCAGGGATGGCGAAGACAGCGAAGATAGCAAGATCGAAAGATGATGCATCGCGAACACTCTACTACGATGACCAGAGTCCTTAGGGGCAACTTCCGCCGGTGTGTGAGTAGTGTGCGACCCCACCCCTTTTTTGTAACTTAAAGCTCCCTTGAGCAGCGGGCTGACGAGCCTGGGATCCCGCACCTACGCGCCGGAGTGGTACTATACCTGGCAGATATTGGCAGCCATCGGTGACCCCAGAACACTGCCTATCCCTGCTGACGAGGGTTGAAAACCCGAAACACGTGTCCAGAGATGGCGAAGACAGCGAAGATAGCAAGATCGAAAGATGATGCATCGCGAACACTCTACTACGATGACCAGAGTCCTTAGGGGCAACTTCCGCCGGTGTGTGAGTAGTGTGCGACCCCACCCCCTTTTTGTAACTTAAAGCTCCCTTGAGCAGCGGGCTGACGAGCCTGGGATCCCGCACCTACGCGCCGGAGTGGTACTATACCTGGCAGATATTGGCAGCCATCGGCGACCCCAGAACACTGCCTATCCCTGCTGACGAGGGTTGAAAACCCGAAACACGTGTCCAGGGATGGCGAAGACAGCGAAGATAGCAAGATCGAAAGATGATGCATCGCGAACACTCTACTACGATGACCAGAGTCCTTAGGGGCAACTTCCGCCGGTGTGTGAGTAGTGTGCGACCCCACCCCCTTTTTATATCCGTCAGCCTGCCTGACTGTGATCGGCACGCGCGTCCCAGACTCCATAACCACACTCTTTCTCAGATGCATTTAATTTGATTTACAGCGCCACTCATACCAGTGTCTGACCTGACCTGTTATGTTGTGGCATCTGATCAGGCGCCAGGACGCCCCTTCGCTGGGGCAGCTGTGCGCCAAATAAATGTTATTAACATAACATAACATAACATAACAGTGTACGGTGTCAGAGCACTTTACATCACACACACTGCACAGAGACATCCATTCCTACGTGTGTAAATCACTGTATAGGAAATGTTACATAAGACAAAGGACTACTAGGTGTAGAAGCCACATGAAAACCATACTTGTAGGCAGTATAATTTAATAGCTCACTGTTCTATGTTAGGATTTGAACTTATAAACGGCAAGTAATAAAAGGATCTCTCTCATACAAGCAGTAACCTACTAACCTAGTTAACATTATGTGCACTTTGAGATCTGCATAGTACACGTTCTTTGCAGCAGGCACATCATTGTAATTGTATAGTAATTGTTATTTGTAAAGCGCCTTATCGCCTACAGGTCTCTAAGCGCTACCAGAGAGAGCACCTATCCGAGCAGAGGGGAAATGTCAGCTGTTAGATGATATCCCAGGATTCCGAAAAAGAACTGTATCCAACTTCTTCCTAAATGGGATGAGGGCCTGTTCCTTACGTTAGCACTCTGTGCTACCTTTCCAGGAGTCAGCCCTTCCACTGGACAAAACTCAGATCTCTCTCTTGGAAGAACATTAATCACCGAAGTTATCATGAAATTTTTATTGTTGCAGAAAATTGCTGGAGGCCAGGAAGGAGGCAGCAAGTTTTTTAAAAACCATAAAATACTTGCAAACACTACGCACCCACCCAAAATAGGTACCCAGTGCGGTCACACCGTTCGCACCGCCCTAACCTGCTCAAGGTTCATGTGACCTCAGTGACAGAGTCACAGTGACAGGATCACTGCTGTTCTAGGGTGTGCTGCTTCGTAGGCCTGCCCGCAAGACTAGAGATGAACTTCAGTATGGATTGTGGTGGACAGGCCTTCAAGGTTAACCCACAATTGACACCACTAGGGTAAACCTGCTTGTGCTAAGACATCAGGCCTTCTAAGGTCTTGTGGGGCCTTCTAAGCTCTAGCATGGGAATATGCTCCCTCAGTAAAGTGGTCTGGCGGACTGGTCATGAAGGCTGAACCCAGTTCCCTAGTTCCAAATTCGACAGCTCTGGCCATAGTGCCACATCCTCTCCCCCACTGAGCACCATACTGCCCCACTGAGAGAAACTCGCACTGCTTTCAGCTACAACCTAATTGTGCCAGCTATAAACCCTTGGATGTGGCTCAATTCAAATTATGCACTTGATAAGAGTAATATACTGCCTAAAAAAAAGTGAAAGCAAACTCTCATAGGGAATGCAAGATTAAGTAAAGCATGTGAAATGTAAGCAGAAACAACATGGTTACCTTAACGATCTCTCACTCACTATTCAGAAATCAGTGAGTGGTTTTACCTGAAAAGTTAAGGACATGACTACAGGACCCTGAAGGGAACCGTTTCAATGCCCATTGCTTATATCCTTACAAAACATAAGCAGTCTGGTTTAAAAAGACCACATCCATAAACACAGAGCCACGGTACACATTTTGTTTTCCAATCCACCCATCAACCAGGTATTGCAATACATCCAGGAATGGTGCACTTCCCCACCTGGGGACAACAATGCTGTTCAAAGAAAGACGAGAAAACAAAAGTAGCGCTTCACTGCAAATTCTGTAAAGTGAGGCTGATGTGTTTGAATGTGAATAAAACCAATCTGGCCACTTTGCAACCCCTCTGTCTTGCTTTATTTAGTTATGTATTTATTTTTCATATTTAAAACCTTTTATTTCTCTCCATCCCGAGGCTGCACCTTGGAATAGAAAAATGTCACAAAAAGGGCATTTCTCGCAAGAGTGTTTTTCTTTTTTGGATCCATTTCACAGGGAAGCAACTAAATGAAAGAAGGAAAGAGAGGTTATGAACCGTTTCTTCAAGTCACGGTTTTCAGTAAGTGAGGAGCAAGACAGAAAGAGAGGGAATCAGAGGCGTAGCTAGACTGACAGACAGTAGTGTCAGTGAGTGTCCCGGTCCCCAAATAAACTACAAAGGCTGCCGCCCCCAAAAAAGTGCCGCCTGGGGTGGACCGCCCCCACCGCCCCCCCTAGCTACGGCACTGTGCTCAGGCCATCGAAATCAAGAAAACGCAAGCAACACTGATGGAAATCAAGAAAACACAAGCAATAACACATCAATGGAAATCAAGAAAACACAAGCAACACATCAATGGAAATCAAGAAAACACAAGCAACGTATCGATAGAAATCAAGAAAACACAAGCAATGCATAGATGGTAATCAAGAAACCAACACATTGACGGAAATCAAGAAAACACAGGCAGCACTTTGATTGAACTCAAGACAACGCAAGCAACACATTGATGGAAATCAAGAAAACGCAAGCAACATATTGATGGAAATCAAGAAAATGCAAACAACAAATTGATGGAAATCAAGAAAACGCAAGCAACAACACATCGAGGAAATCAAGAAAACACAAGAGACACATCAATGGAAACCAAGAAAACACAAGCAACGTATCGATAGAAATCAAGAAAACACAAGCAATGCATAGATGGAAATCAAGAAAACACAACCAACACATTGATGGAAATCCAGAATACACAGGCAGCACTTCGATTGAAATCAAGAAAACGTAAGCAACACATTGATGGAAATCAAGAAAATACAAGCAACATATTGATGGAAATCAAGAAAACGCAAGCAACACATTGATGGAAATCAAGGCAGCACTTCGATTGAAATCAAGAAAACGCAAGCAACATATGGATAGAAACTCAAGAAAATACAAGTAAGGCAACAATGGAAATTAAGAAAACACAAGCAACACATTGATGAAAATCAAGAAACACAGGCAGCACTTCAATTGAAATCAAGAAAACGCAAGCAACACATTGATGAAAATCAAGAAAACACAAGCAACACTGATGGACATCAAGAAAACGCAATCAACACATTGATAGAAATCAGGAAAACACAAGCAACACATTGATGTAAATCAAGAAAACACAGGCAGCACATTGATGGAAATCAAGAAAACACAAACAACACATTGATGTAAATCAAGAAAACGCAAGCAACACATTGATGGAAATCAAGAAAACACAAGCAACACTGATGGAAATCAAGAAAACACAAGCAACACATTGATGGAAATCATGAAAACGCAAACAACACATTGATGGAAATCAAGAAAACACAAGCAACAACACATCGATGGAAATCAAGAAAACACAAGCAACACATTGATGGAAATCAAGAAAACACAGGCAGCACTTTGATTGAAATCAAAAAAACGCAAGCAACACTGATGGAAATCAAGAAAACACAAGTAACATATGGATAGAAACTCAAGAAAACACAAGTAAGGCAACATTGGAAATCAAGAAAACACAAGCAACACATTGATGGAAATCAAGAAAACACAGGCATCACTTCGATTGAAATCAAGGAAATGCAAGCAACACATTGATGGAAATAAAGAAAACAAAGGCAGCACTTTGATTGAAATCAATAAAACGCAAGCAACACTGATGGAAATCAAGAAAACACAAGTAACATATGAATAGAAACTCAAGAAAACACAAGTAAGGCAACATTGGAAATCAAGAAAACACAAGCAACACATTGATGGAAATCAAGAAAACACAGGCATCACTTCGATTGAAATCAAGGAAATGCAAGCAACACATTGATGGAAATCAAGAAAACACAGGCAGCACTTAGTCTGAAATCAAGAAAACACAATCAACACATTGATGGAAATCAAGAAAATACAAGCAGCACTTGGTTTGAAATCAAGAAAACGCAAGCTACGCATCTATGGAAATCAAGAAAACACAAGCAACACATTGATGGAAATCAAGAAAACACAGGCAGCACTTTGATTGAAATCAAGAAAATGCAAGCAACACATTGATGGGAATCAAGAAAACACAAGCAACATATCGATAGAAACTCAAGAAAACGCAAGCAACACATTGATGGAAATCAAGAAAATACAAGCAACACATTAATGGAAATCAAGAAAACACAAGCAACACATTGATGGGAATAAAGAAAACAAAGGCAGCACTTAGTCTGAAATCAAGAAAACACAAGCAACACATTGATGGAAATCAAGATAATACAAGCAGCACATTGATGGAAATCAAGAAAACACAGGCAGCACTTCGATTGAAATCAAGAAAACCCAAGCAACACATTGATGGGAATCAAGAAAACACAAGCAACATATCGATAAAAACTCAAGAAAACGCAAGCAACACATTGGTGGAAATCAAGAAAACACAAGCAACACATTGATGGAAATCAAGAAAATACAAGCAGCACTTGGATTGAAATCAAGAAAACGCAAGCAACGCATCTATGGAAATCAAGAAAACACAAGCAAAACAAGATTTAGATTACAAAGGAATTTCCAAATACTATTTGATCCATGATTTTAGAAGTAGATGCAGGACAGAAGTCCTTGTAGCACTTGAGGAAGCTGTGGTACCGTGCCTTTTTCTGGACTGCCTTTTCTTATCCTGCAGTACATGGCAGAATCTGCATTGCTGAGGTTTGATAGTAATGTTTAGGGCATGGGTGCTCACAAATATTTTCCCAGGGGCCATAAAGTTTTGTCTGTTATGTGACGAAGCCTGCATTGATGCTAGCAGTGTTGTTGTGAGGAGTATGGTTGCTAGGGGGGCCACGATTTGGGGGTTGAAGTTAGGTAGGTATAAGGGAAGCAAGAAGGGGAGGAAGAAAGAAGGCGTGGATACCAGGTGTTCGCAAGGGACAGGCAAGGCGAAGGTGGAAGTGGAATAGCTCCAATCAGGAGCAAGGGCCCTCACAGACCTCGAGGGGTGTCATGCTTTATCACCGAGCTGCTCCTTGTTGGGCCGGTGCCTCAATGCCGGAGGTCTTCTTTTTTGCCGACGTGAAGCTGAAAAGTAGTAGTGGGGCATATGTGTAGTGAGTAGAGATGGGAAGAAAGTGTGTGCGGATTGAAAATAGCTATCGGAATCCCATAGAATATTTTATTTGCTGGGTTCCTATGCTACAAAAGGCCTTCAAATGAGTGAGGAACAACAATAGAGACAACAGTCTCTTAGAACCAAGTGAGAGGGCACCTATCGATGTGATCCCCTGTGTCACATCCGTCACACCTCAGTCAAACTACATACAGAAAATCATTAAAAAACACTGGGCTATATTACACACAGCAAAGATGCCCCCCTACCCCACAATTTGCAACATTAAAAACATTGTTGTACACACTAGACCACCTGACCAAAAACTACCTCTTTGGGCCCCCCGCTGACAGGCCACTACCAATGTGGCTCATGCAGCGTGTGTCTACTAACACGACCTTCCAAACATGTGGACCTGGGTCCCACAGATGTTTGAATGCCCTGTCTGAAACAATACATAGGGATGACAACAAGGGCAGTGAAAATAAGAATAACTGAACAAAGCAGTAACATCAGGTGCAGCAAGACAATTACTAAAATGCTCACCCACTACATTTAAATGGGCCACACACCAGACGAGTTACGCTGGACGATACTTGAAGCTTGTTCCAACATAACCCAAGAAACCCTCTTCACCAAAGATCAACGATGGGTATACCGTCTAGCCACACATCAGACTATCAGACTACATTCCTTGGGGGGAGGTGACAAGTTAATACAGCCTCCCACAGCACAATCCGCGTGGTCTGCGACATACATGAGCCATCGCATGTGTCCCTTTCACCTCTATGATTTACTGGCCCCCTCTGATGGGGCAACACCCCTGTCACCCCCAGGGCTTTTTTCTGAGAAGCCAGCCCCATACCCGCAATCTGTCACCTTGTGGGTGCCTCTGGAAACTGCTGTATACAACCAGCACCTATCCCTACACCATGAGTGCCTACACATTCACTCCCCTAAGCGCCCTAACATTCGTTACTGACTGAGAGTAAGAGAAGTGTATGAAGCAGCAGCCGCTGGAGTCCAGAGACCTCTCTGCTAGGTGCTTTCCCTCCTGCAGCAGTGCTGCATCATAGAAAACACAAAGAAGAAGCTGATCCCAAAGAAGGAAGTCTGCTGCTATTACCACAATTTGCATCAAAACATATTCCATTTTCCAGCAACATGGCATACCTGCTGCACCCTCCTCTGGGCAGGGAGAGGCTGGGAGGAGGATCACTGGTGGATCGACAACAGCAAACCATCACCACCACCACCAATACCAACGCAGATGTCTCTCAGCACTGCAATTCCTGCAGTCATGGCAAAGAGCAATGAATTGGAAATCGAATTTTCTCAACAGCAGACACATCTTCATCACAGGAACCCAACAGCAACCACAGCCTGCTGCACCTGATCTTCCAGAGGTGGGGCTCAGGGGGAAGTTTAGCTTTCTGCTGAACAAGATGTTATTGTGACTGTTCTTCCATTGGACACATCGGCTGCAAGGAAAAGAAAGAACACTCCTTCATGTTCTCCAACCAAGTCCTCCAACCAAGGTTCCCAAAAGCCTTGGAAGAGAGGAAGATGATGAATGAGTGATTGTTTGTGTGGAGAGTGGGTCAGAGCTAGTGAAGATCACATTTATTCAACCTGTACTGAGAGATGCACCAACATCACCAGCTTCCATCTTTTCACAAGCCCAAAATCCAGCATCAACCACAACAACCCCAACCGCATTCACCGCCCGCGAGAAAGGGCAATGCAACCGACAAGCTCCATCTCAGCAAGTTCTTTAGGCATTGACTCGATAAATCTCTCCTCCCCAGTTTGGGAGTACTGTACACTTAAGCCGCATGAGGGGCACATCGCAGATTGCTCACTTTAACACAAACCAGGGTGTCTTGGTAAGCCACGTGGACATTATGGTAATGGGAGTCAATTGGTCCATCTAAAAAATCAACACACAATCATGTTGGAAGAGCACCCCTAAAAGGTAACCTCTTGTGAGAGAGGAGAAGAAGTTGGACAGATAGATACAGATGGGGTCAGGAAGAAGAATACATTGTCATTTGAAGCAGCCCTGCTTTGTGGTTAATAGTGTCCAGTCATCAACTGCAGTAATCTCGGCATAACACAAGGAAAAGAGGAAACAATCACCCCAAATCACTCGAGCAGCTTACCTGCTACGCATAGGTCACTTTTGGAGGTATCCTCATGTCCAATTTATGTTCAGCAAGGAGTCGCCGTACCACCAAACCCATGATAATGTCCATTCATACAATGGGAAGTCAGACAAAATGTTAGTGATTGGCCTCCTACCTTTTCTTTGTGAAAAGTGTGGGATTTCAGGAATTTGTGGAGACCCTCTGTTCAAAATGGAAGGTTCCATGACACATCTATATTTACACTGTTGTTGTGCTATCCTGGCACCATCAAGTGCTGCAATTGGTTGGTGAAAAGTGTTGGAATGTAGGGGGATCTTGCAGGATATCAGTTCTGGGAGCAATTTCTGTGCTGGATCTGGTACCTGGTCGACCCAGGGAAACATGCCCTCGTCTCATTTTCCTGTACTGGGACATAATTCAGCAGTGCCCACGCGTTGTCTGAATCCCATTCGAAACAACAACCTGAAGGCAGCAAGGCGACTTTCTTATTTTCATTTCTAGCCAGGCTCAAAACAAAGGCTTTCTTTTGTTCAAGTACCATCCTGGCTGGGAGCAATCTGGAGCCCAACACCTAGATGCCAATGCAATGGGAGGAGACAAGGGCGCGTAGCGTGTCAATGTACAAGTACTTCAGAACAACTATGACTTGGAGGCAGGTTTTTGTCTTTGTTCAATCGTCCTTTGAAGGAGATGTGCCTGCTCTGTAAGAATGCAAGATTCATCTGTGTGCACGAGTAATTACATAAATAATAATTTAACGGGCACAAACTAATTCTTTATTTATTTATTGCTTTTACAGCGCTACGCATCCCAGTGTATGGTGTCAGAGCTCTTTACAACACACACACAGGCACAATAAATCATACAAGTATGTAAACCAATATCAGGAAATGTTACATATGACATTAAAGATAATAAGAGGTTGGATTTCATATGTTCCATACATGTAGATTTTGTATTTTAAGAGTGAATGGCCAAGAGTGATTACGGTTGTCTGTACTAACAAGACTTTATCACTTGCCAAAGGAATACTTCTCGGCAATCTGAGAATAACAATAAATTGAGAAAAAAACAATAAGGATCTAAATATATGGCTTACTGTTTGCTTGCAGCTCTTTGATGTTGGATAAATAGGTGACTGTGCTATATTAGAATGACTGAAAAACATTAACTGGAAGTAATAAAATGAACTCAGTCTCAAAAGCAGTAGCTCACTTACCTATCTACACAAACTACAAATCTGCGATCTGCATGTTACACAATGTGTTTGCAGCAGGTACAGTAACCATCCATGCTACTTTACAAGTCAAAACTGTGACTGGACTAAGCACAGCACTCTCTCAGAAGTGCGATCACCACTAGAGTTATTTTAGCACTATTATAGTAGCATTAAAATTGATGGGCACACATAGATCTCTGCAGCAGCTGTCTTAACCCTGTAAGATATTTTAAAATGCAGCCTCTTTTTGGCCAATTATGAAAGCTAGAACAGATTTGCTGTCACATATGTCCTTGTTGCCAATTTCTTAGCAGCAGATATTAAAAAAAAAGTGGATAAGCTGACTGTCAGACTCTGCTTTGCAAGCTCTGCCCCTCGTGAATCCACCCTCTTTCTTCTTCCACAACTTGAAATTCATTTTTGTGTTCCGAGTGCATTTTTAGCAATTCCAGCACTGTTGGTGAATCAATGAAGGAAAGCACTGTTCAGTCCATCTTCCTCATCACCGACATATGGACCAGAGCGCAATCCACAGACTATATGTGCAGCACTTCACAGTTGTTTTTTTTTAAAGGGGTTAAGCGCAGGCTCACTACAGGTCTCACTGTTAACAATGCTTTTCGAGACATTCAGAGACGTGCAACGGTTGCAATGTTTTCCATGGAGAAATCATATACAGTTGCCAATATCTTGGAAGAGTTTAACACCAAAGTCCACAAATCATTTTATCCCAGGGGTCTTAGCAGTGCATTTGAGTACTATGTTTAGCACATTGCATCAACCTCATTGTGCTAGACTTCTTAAAAGAAGCATAGTCAACAACATCTTGGTCATCTGTCTCCTGATTTGCACTAATTTCAGGTATTTATTCAAAGCCCTGAAGTAGTTGAGAATCATTCAGCATGCTAATAGAATCCCTGTAAAAAGCCCTCATAAAGGAAGTGACAACTGGCTGGAACTCTACCTTCTCCATGCTGTGATGCCTATTTGAGCAGTGCAGGTCTATAAATGATTACGTACTACAAAGGAGAGGGGATGTAGCTGCCAAAGCAATGACAATGGAGGTTGCCAAATTGGAACTAGTGTTGTGCCTTATCCTAATGCAAGTGCATTTTGAGATTTTCATACAGGAAGTTAGTAAGGAGGGTAATGCCATGAGCCAAGCGATCCCAGTGTTGCACCTCTTGCAGAAATGTTTGCAAATGGTGGAACAAACATTTGCCAATGTCAATGGAGAAGCAACTGCTGTGCTCAACATCTTAGGGTGAACAAAGCAAAATCAGGGGGGATGATGGACAGCGTGTTGAACATTGCAAGCACTCACCCCCAGTCAACTGATCTGGGTTTAATCCATCACCATTCTTTAGCTCACTCTGCCACCCCAGTTCAGACATGGCCATATGCAAATCAGTCTGACCCTGTGCCTCATGGGAACAGTCCAGCCCGAACTGCCAAGCCATGTCTTCCCTGGACAGGAAACAAGCATCCTGGGACCGGTTTCGGATTCATAATCCTCATCAGCCAGGCTATCTTGAATCCAGTGGCAAAGTGAGCAAGGGACTCACGTCTGAGTATACCCTGCCAACTTAGGGCAAACAAGTACCAGTCAACAGTCAACCAGTGAAGTACACCTTCAACCTCTACTGCACAGCTTAATATTTGTCCCCAATTTGGAACCCTTTGAGAGAGAAAGTAAGAAGGTTGGGAGCTTTGTATGCCATCCTAATACCTAATCATCCATTAGTTATACAGATATCCACCCTTTATCAGACTCATCCATACAAGTGTGAATTGGAGATTATCTGGTACCAAAAATCCCTCAAGTACTTATATCTGTTACTTTTTAACTTCATCAACTACTCATATTGAGACTATTAACTTAACGTTATCCGTTAAAAATTTGTGAATCTCAATGGTTCAGACAACTAGTAAATGCCATATTTGAGACATCGATGTAATCAGCTGGAAGAGGAGGATATACTTTTTTTCAACCTCGGCAATATGCTGCTAATTTATGTAACATTCTGCAAACGGAAAAAAGAGTTAAAAATGTATATCTTGTACATAATGTAATGTACATATGTCCAAGATTCATTTTAATATACATAAAAACGTTTGTTCTCAATAGGATTGGGGTTGAAAAGCAATCATCAGAGGTTATATTTGGCAAGCAAAATAGGAAATAGCATTGCATTATACAAATGTTAGGCCTAGATTGGTCACTCACTTAATTTACAAACTCCTGGTTTTGATCTGATAGCATATGGAGAGCGGTCAGTGGATCTGGTATGTGGAGTGGTTGACCACCATCTGGTATAGTGCATGGGCAGGAATAAACAGCTTGTGGCGACCAGTACATCTCATGGTTGAGATATCTGTATAATAAGATAGAACAGGGGACAAATCAATTTAAGGTTATTAAAAAACTTGGAGAGCGTTGTAAAATACAACATTGGTCAATCGATTACATGTAAACTGCATGGGGAGGTAGCAGCACGTGGCTCACTACTTACAAAATTAAAGGCAGAAGAATTACGTGATCGCCTACCAAGGTAAGATATTAGAGGTATAAGAGCTGGAAACCGTGCTAAAATACACTATTGCCAAAAACATTACTTTTGCAATGCATGGGGCACGTTACGCACTACTTACACGAGAAAAACTACATCGCATTAAGTTGAACAGCACGTACCACACTGTTGCGGAAACGGCCACGAGGCGCTTGGCAAATTAAAGAAACGTGGCAGGATTAAGTGACTTGCACAGAACTAAGGATAGCAAATCAAGTTTAACGTTATTAAAAAAACATGGAGAGCATTGTAAAATACAACATTGGTCAATTGATTACATGTGAACTGCATGGGGAGGAAGCAGCACGTGGCGCACTACTTACAAAATGAAAGGCAGCAGGATGTCATTTGAGATGTCATCAGTGATGTCACTGACCATGTCATGAGTGATGTAATATGTGACATCATCAGCAGTGTATTGCGGGCGCACGAGTTATAGTTAGTACAACTAACTATAACGGGAGAATTTCAATGGTTTTATACGAGTGAAATGTGTAGCTACCTATAACACCCCTATAGTTTTTTCAGTGAATATATATATATATATAGATATTATATATATATTTATATATATTTATATATATATATATAAATATATATATATATATATATATATATATATATATATATATATATATATATATATATATATATATATATATATATATATATATAGTCACTGAAAAAACCATAGGTTTCAGGCATATTATAGTTACAAATTAGCATTTAAAAAACCTTAGAAATTCACTGAAAAAACCATAGGTTTTAGGGAAAGTTATATTTAGTTGGAAATTTCATTCGTACAAAATCATAGAAATTCCCCCGTTATAGTTAGTTCAGCTAACTATAAATTGCGCCCCCACAATGCACTGCTGATGACGTCATATATTACATCACTCATGACATGGTCAGTGACATCACTGATGGCATCACTGATGACATCTCAAATGACATCACTCATGACATTATGCAGTGACTATGTGTTTCTGTAAAGTTTAAATATGTTTAATATATATAGGGAATAGCGCATTGAAGAATGAGTGGATGTATAAGTGTCTAAATGGATGATTTAGTAGGTGCGTGACTGACTCTATAAGTGAGTGATTAAACGTATCTTACTGAATGTTGGTGTGTAAACGGCTGCATGGGTTAGCGAATATCTACATGAGTGTTGATATGGGTTATTGATTGTTTGTCTGAGTATCTGAATGGGTGCCTGAGTGTTTTTGTGGGTGGGGTTTGTGTGACTCTGTGCATAGATAGATGTGTGAGTGGGTGATTCACTGGGTGCATGGTTTCAAGAGAGCATCTGTGATGGACTGTATGGGTGGGTGAGTGTGTGCATGGGTGTGTTAGTGAGTGAATGTATATCTCAGTAGTACATGTGTGAGTAACTACATATGTGAAAAGCTGTATATATGTGTGTTAGAGTACATAAATGGCTATAAGTGAAATTGTCTGATTATGAGAGTGGTTGTATGGATCAGTGTGTGCTTGTATCAGTGATTGTATTAGAGCGTAAGAATGTGCTAGTATTTGTATGAGCAATTGAGCTGGTGTGTGTATAACTGTATAGGTGATTAAATGGCAGTGTGAATAATTATTTGCTTGACTGGCTAGTCGTGTGAGAACCTCTATGGATGAGTGCTGGTGTGTGAGTGTCTATATAGGTGTATGAGTGCATACGATAGTCCTGTACTGAGTGACCATAAGTATGAGTGACTGTACGGGTGAGTGAGTGGATGTGTGTGTAAACCTAAGAATCAGTGAATGTGTATGTAGTTATTGATTATGGAGTGTCTTTGGTTTTGAGAATGGTCTGTAATTTAGAGTGGGTGTATCAACGGTTATATTAGGGTGTGAGAAGATGCATCACATTATCACATGGATGATGTCATCAGAGATGTCACTGACCATGTAATGAGTGATGTAATATGTGACGCCATCAGCAGTGCATTGCGGGGTCCCGAGTTATAGTTAGCTGAACTAACTATAACGGGGAAATTTCTAACTAACTATAACTTTCCCTAAAACTTATGTTTTTTTAGTGAATTTCTAAGTTTTTTTCAAATGCTAATTTCTAACTATAACGTTCCTGAAACCTTTGTTTTTTCAGTAAATTTCAAAGGTTTTTTAGATGCTGATTTCTAACTATAACGTGCCTGAAACCTATGGTTTTTTTCAGTGAATTTCAAAGGTTTTTCAAATGCTAGTTTCTAACTATGGATACAGAGGTAGGACATGTGAAGAAAGACGAAAAAAGGCACATAAAGAAGCAAAAGAAATGCAGAAAAAAGCAACAGAAGTCCACAAAGACGAAGAAAAGTGCAGGAAGAAGCAAGACATGTGCAGAAAGAAACAAGAGTGGAGCAGAAAGAGGCCTTGTTGCAAAATCATCCTGTGCCCACAACTTTTTAAGACGGGTGCTGGTGGTAACTGACTCACCAGGCCTAGAGCCAGTGCTATGCTAAAATCTACTTAGAATACAGTGAAAACACCTACATACACTAGGGAAGACTATGCGTTGGGGTACCCCGGTTATTAGAATGACCTCCTCTGTAAGGCCCTAGTACATAATAGGGCAGGGGAATTAAAACTACCTCTTAAAATGCGCTGCTGGGAGCGTTTGGACAGTGGTGAATGGAGGAGGAGGCCTGAGGTGACTTATGTGCAAACACGCCCTGTGGCCGTTTTAAATTGGGAGATTATGTCCCCTTCAATCCTGACGGTCCCTGGGGTTGAACTAGTCAACCAGGTATCTCCAGTAAGCGCCACAGAGCTGCGTTGCAGATAGGTGTAAAAAGGGGCGTAGCCTGGACCACCTCTCTGCAACGCATGCCCGTGGCGCTTACTGGAGGTACTTAGTGCCCCGGGGAGGTGGCGGTCCCCGGGGCATTTGGGGGGGCTTGAGCCTTCCAACACAGGTATATTTTTCCTTTTAAAAGAAGCCCCGGGGGTGGCGGTCCCCGGGGCAGTGTGGGGGGTATTGGGGCCACCCCACACATTGTTTTACTGACCACAGGACCTGGCCCCCCCGGGGCTTCAATTAAATGAAGCGGGAGAGCCCACGGTATATTTTTCTTTATTTTATTTTCGGCTGGATTTGCGCACCCAGTGCAAATTCGGCAGACTTATTTTTTTTAATGCTTTTTTGGGACCCCCTGAGAAGGTCTAGGGGGTCAGGGTGTTTCTACCCTGCTCCCTTTTCTTGTTTTGCATGTTGTTTTTACTGTTTTCTTGTGCCTCGGTTCTGCCAACACTTTGGTTTGGAGTGTTGACAGCCAATTAGCATAAAGCTCGTGATCTGTAGGGTGCGCGGATCCTCCGTCAAAACTTTTATTTTTGCTTTTCTCACCAACTACTGAACGGATTTACAGCATTTAAACAAAAAGGATGCTTTCTGAAGCAAGCACTACCTTTTTGCCAAATTTGATGTAATTCCGTTCAGCAGTTCCAGCTGTAGCCGTGTCCAAAGTTTCCTATGGGAAATGCATTTTTCGACCTCTATTTTTTTAATTTCTCAGGAACTACTGAACGGATTTACACCATTTAACAAAAAGGGCTCTTTCTGAAACAAGGGCTACCTTTTTGCCAAATTTGGTGTAATTCCGTTCAGCAGTTCGGGCTGTAGCCGTGTCTAAAGTTTCCTATGGGAATTAACATGGACAAAACATGTTTTGGGCCCCCCCCTTTTTTCTCGGCCCCCGCTTGCCGAATCACCCCAAACTTTCAAGATAGGAGCGGACAAGAGCAGGCCATTAGTTTTGGAGGGAAGATTCGTCATCCGGCGCCAAAGTTATTGGGAAAAGAAAAAACGCTTTTTGAATAGATACAAGGTCCTAACTATAACTACCTGCTGGCGACCGCGAGTAGGTAATGCACATCTCTGCATACATAGATATATTTATCCAGGGGTGTAACACAGGCCGCCGCATCCCCCACAGTGCGAGAGTCTCCCTCAGCACTGTACTCATGCCAGAGCGCTCCAGATTAAAACCGGAGGTGGGCCCCTCTGTGTACCTTGCAGGGGGGCCCTTCAACTTTCGTTACACCACTTGATTTATCCTGTGGTTGCTCTAAGGAAAGGAGCTTCTCATATGTGTGTTTGTGAGTGTATGTGTGTGTGCCTATAAATATATGTTGATTTTTGGGACAGAGCTTAACAAGTTTAACACATGCTCCAAGCAGTGGGAAAGTTTCCCAGATAACTGAAACGTGTGTCAGCCTTCATGTCTTGCACTCATCCTTGTTTAGGGAAAAAGTTTAGAGCGGGAGCACAGAACAATATGAACAAGCACGGTTGGCTACACTTTGCTTCAAGTGTCAAGTGATGCTTTTCAGAACAAAACGGATGCAAGGATGAATATAAAAATAGCCCAAAATGTTGAGTTTGCAGTTCGAGTAAGTTTACATAATTGTCCCGAAATTGCGCATTATTACGAAAAAGGAAATTACACAAGAGAATATTTCTATTATTTTCCAAGAACATCAAACACGACACAGTGCAATCCTGGTTCAAAGACATGAACCTTGATGGATTCAAACTCCAACTGTCACAAAGTGCCAGTTCACTTGGATTCATTCTGGACACCAACCTCTCCCTCATGGAGCACACGGCCAAAGCACACAAAGACAGCCGGACACCAGTCTCTCTTCTAATGAGAGCCAAACGGCTTCTTCCAGAAAGTGATTCAGATGGTGGTGAAGACCCTCTCTATGCCCCCCCAGACTCCACACTGACACCCCCTCCTTAGGGTGGCACATCTCATCCAGGGCCTGAACAAATATGATCCCACCCCGCCGCCCGCGCTCCCCGCCAATCCTGATGGCACTCCATTGGCTCTTCTTGCCAGCTGGCACCATCTTCAAAACCAGCTGCTTCATTTACAAAGTCACCGCGACCAGCACCCCCGCTTATCTTGCAGACAAACTCCCCATCTCTGGTGCATCTCGGCACACCCACAGTCAGAACATCAGACCGCGGACTAAGAAGTGTAACAAAGAAAAAAACAAGGCAACAGGCTTTTTTCATCTATGAAACCAGAATGTGGAACAATATTCCCACATGCACCAGGACTGCCCCCATCGCTACGCCAATTTAGCGAAGACTTAGAGACTCTGGGCCTCATTTATGAGGCCGTGCGTCACTTTTACGCCGCCGGTGCGTCACTTTTTGTGACGCACCAGCAGCGTATAAAATGTGCCTTGTTGCACCATATTTACAAAGTGACGCATCTAGGTAGATGCGTCACTTTGCAAACCCCTGCGGTACATCATACCTGCGCCAGGTATAATGTATGCAGTGGGGGCGTTCTGACGCAAGAAAGGGTCATAGAAGTGTCGCAGTGTAATCTATAAGATTTTACTGCGCCACTTCTAGGACACAAATGCATCAATTTCTTACGCCTGCCTCACAGCAGGCATAAGACTGATGCAGGGCCTTTCACTTGGGGCTTGCCCCATGTGAAAGTACACATTGCTGGAGTTGCGTCACTTTTGCGCCATACAGATACATCAGAAATACTAACGTATCTGTAACTCCTTGCGCAATGATGCGTCATACCGTAAATATGACGCATCGATCATGTCACAAGGAGGGCGCAGTGAAAAGTGACGCATCGCTGTTTTTACGCAGTGATGCGTCACTTTTCATAAATGAGGCCCTCAGCTATTTACTGAACACTTGTTCACAATGGATTAACCATCCGCAGCGCAGCTTCCTCTTTTATGAGTCAGCGACTTATACTTGCCTATTACTAGGTACACTGCTCTGCTGCCTTTTGGTTAAGTTCGCACTATAGAAATGCCTTATACATACATACACAAAAAGGAAATTACATACATTTTACACACCCCTAGTAATTTTGTTAGTGTCTCAGTAAACGTTCCCAAATGTATTGCATATTTTTGACCCCAAAGGTTTGATTACCTATTAGCCAGAGATGCTTCTGAATCTCTTTTATTATTTGTATTTATCATGAGGTTATCTCAGATCATGACATCTAGGTTGTTACCAAAGTTGCAGGTATTCCCTAAGCCCCTTAATGCAGTGTAGAATTCATCAAATGCCTAACTCTCTTTTTGTCTGCGAGTATCGATGATATATTTTCAAGGCTATGGAGATGCGAGGTTGGAAGTATTTTCTCTGAATGGACTTGAGACTCTTCTAAATGGGAAACAACCTTTACAACGCAACTTTTACAACGCACTACCATTACAACGAAACTTTTACAACGCAACATCCATTACAACGCATGCATTTACAACTCAACCATTACAACGCATGACACTACAACGCACACCACTACAACGCATGCCATTACAACGCATACCATTACAACGCATTGCATTACAACACATAGTACCCTTACACTATCCAACACTTACCCTACTGTTGCACCCCCTGGAGTTAGAATAGTAATGTTTACCCCTACACTATCCAATACTTACCCTACTGTTGCACCCCCTGGAGTTAGAATAGTAATTTTTACCCTTACACTATCCAACACTTACCCTACTGTTGCACCCCCTGGAGTTAGAATAGTAATTTTTACCCCTACACTATCTAATACTTACCTTACACGCAATGTAATGTTATGCGTTGTAATGGTATGCGTTGTAAAGGTAGTTTCAAAGAATTCGTTGTAATGGCATGCGTTGTAATGGTATGCGTTGTAATGGATGTTGCGGTGTAAAAAATGAGTTGTAAAGGTAGGTGTTGTAAAAGTATGCGTTGTAACGTCATACATCCCTTCTAAATTATTGCAAACCTCTGCAATCAATGATCCGTGCTCCACAGGCATCTCATCTGCCTCAATAGCAAATAAGTATGCCGGAAATGATTCTTTGCATCTTTTCCAAGGAATGAGCAGATCACCTTTGTTTTGGAAGAAGGTTTTCAGTGTCCAGAAATGTGTGGTGGGTGGTAATTTTGTAGAAAGACATTTAAATGAAGAAATGTATGTAACAGCAGTTTAAAGTTCTGCAATTAACAAATAATGTAGCAAGGTGAATGATACAGAGCAAATCGAATTGAACTCTGTTTTCAATGTGTATCAATTTTTAAACGATTATAATCATAAATGTGTACATATCACAGTGACATCCAGAGCAGCCCTGCCAGGTTTCCCAGGTCCATGTGTTATGGGCTGCTCCAGTCTAGGCTTTTTCTTTGACTTCTGGGACTTGTAGTATTGTTTACATCATTATAAAATAGGACTATAAGGACTGGAACAGCAAATCATGCATTGACCTGGGAAACTTGGTAGCTATGATAGAGTTGCTATCATTATGCAACAAAAGTGAGTCAAACATGCCTATTAGTGTGCACATTGTTGGAAAAACGCAAGAAAGAAATTAAAGCTTGATTTCAGAAACATGAATGTGTGCATATTGCAGTGGGACACAGATTTACTGTCTTTGTGCAAGGAAACTGGATAGAACATAAGAAATTGCATGCACATTATAGGAAGGTATGGAGTTTTACAACTTTAACACTGAAAATGTGAATGTATATGTGCAGTGGGACACACACCAGTGCACAAAATGGCTGCCAGTACCAGAACGAGGCTTGGAGTTGGGAGGCCATGATGAACAAAACAGGAAGATACGAGTGAAAGGCCTGTTCAGAAGGTTTCCTGACAAAAAAATCCTCCTCCTACCTCTACTGTTTTGATTGCTGGCTGGCGGAACAGGATGAAGCGTCAAACAAATAGCAGACTAGAGGAAAGCAGTTTATACGTAAACAGAAAAAGGCCACAGTGAAATAGCGGGTACACAAAGGTTGTTCGTCAGAAACGGTTAGTGGAACTCTGCAGTCTGGGTTTTAAGTGGGCCCGGTCTCACTGGTGCTGAGCAGTTTTTAGGTCTCGCCTCTCAATGCGCATGCGCATTGAGCGAGACTATAGGGGCTTAAATAAGGTTTACCCACACTGGCGATTGACTGGCGATTTGATGCTGTGCCCGTGCGCTTTTAGGTCAATGCGCAAGCGCATTGACCTAAAATGCGTGTGCACATCATCAAATCGCCATCTGTTCCCCAGCAGCACTCCTCCCACACCATTGAAGTGAAGCTTAGCTTCACTTCAAAGGCCCCTGCTGCTTTACACTACGGCCGCATTTCTCCTCCCCCTCCCCAGCCGCCAGCACCTACCCTCTCTCTCACGGCCGCCAGGCCGTGTTATTTATTCAGCCTCCCCTGAATCTGCTACTTAGCCAGCACCTCCCCTCTCTCTCACTGAGAATGTTTTATTGTCTTTTTTTAATTTAGAAATATCTCTATAATTTGGCGTTTATCAGCGTGCTGCTGTTATTTATTCAGCCGGATATTTGGATCACGTACTTAGGCTGCCGGTGGGTTTTAAATTGCACAAAGGCACCTACATATGGCTATGTCTTTTTGTTCATGGAATCCTTCTTAATTTATTTAAAGATGTCACTGTAATTTGGACTTTATCAGCGTGCTGTTTTTGTTTATTCCTTCAGAGCATTTTTCACTGATTTCTGGACCGGTTTGGATTGCATTGTGAAACCGCTATGCATTGCATTTGCTTACTTTCTCCTTTATAATCGTACGTTGGATTTTGTTGTGAGTTGGAAGCTGTAATTGTGACTCTATCAGCGTAGTGCTTTACTTTTAACATCAAAAGCCTTCTCGCTTTGACATTTCAACACAATTTTGAAACAACCCTGCACTCCATCTTGCTGCTGTCTCCTTTCCAATCTCACAAACACACCAGTTATTGGCTTTGTGTCTCTTTTGTAAATGGATGTGCGTCGCTTTTACTCCAGTCTTCGTTTTCATAATCCACTTCCAGAGTATCTGCCGGCCAACTGTTTTCTTTGCCTGTCGCAGCACATCTTGGGTTTGATTACTTTCCTGCTTGTGTTGTGGAGTGTGATCCCTAACACCCCTTGGTTGTTTACTATGCTGCTTGTGTTCCAAACCTGCTGCCCCATTCGAATCGTATGAAGGCTCCTTACATAGCTGTGTGTCTCTTTTGTCAATCGCTGTTATTTAAAATGAGTACTTTCATGCTTCTTTTCCGTTATGAGCGCTGTCATTTTAACAGAATGCTTCAAATTACAAATATAGGCAAGAAGGAAAAAACACACAGCCTTCCACATGCCCAAACAAGACCCATATGCTGCTGTGTCGAAGAGCGGTTGCAATCTGTATAGCTATTCGTCTGCTTTCAGTTCTTAACGAGAGGCTACTCGGCTCTCCTCCCTTACCCCTCCCTCGTTGTCGCAGCCTTTACACTGCCAATACAGAAAGGTAACCGCGCTTACCAAACAGCTTGTTTTTTTTTTTAATAATTAGAAGGTAGACACAAACTCGTACAGTAAACTCTACCCTTTTCTCACCCTGGCATGCTCTAATTGCCATTTCCCAGGGCCATCCGCACTCCCAGCATGTAATCTCTCCCAAACTCTCAGCCCGTCGCACCTTGTTATTTTTATGGACGCATTTACGGCTAAGACTGATTTTGCTCGGGTGAAATGCTTAGGGCTGTTTTCATTTCCTAGTACGGCGGTACTTTGCCAGCAGTAGATTTAATGCACTCATTTGCTCAGTGCCATCTTTAGTGCTTCTAGGAGTCTTTTTTTTTTACATATTTAGAAGGTAGACACAAACTCCTACAGTATGTGTAAGTTAAGGAGATGTTGTAGGGCAGGTAGGTAAATGTCTCACTTGCCCTTACTGCAAATCATGACAGCTTGAAAGATAGAATGCTGTGAAATCTGTGTAATTTTTTTGCCACTAACGGTATCCGTGCAAACATGCTTTCAAAATGGTATTTTTAAACAGTGCTTCCGGGTTTGTTGGAAGAAGTACAGAGGACATGAATCAAAGGGGGATGTTAAATTGTTATGTAGGTTTATTGGTGTGTTACTTGGTTTGGTGTGAGGACGTTCTAATAATTCTTTGGTGTAGGTATGATCACCTGCTGTGACTCAAGCTGTGCCATGGCCCCATCTCTCTTTGTTTTATCAAACAGAAACTTTCAACATGTTTATTTCTGTGAGGCACGTAAGTTTGTGAGAAAATGACACGTTGAAACTGTTTACACTAAAAATGCTAGCACAGTACATTAATGTGCACCTACACAAACTGTCTTTAAAGTACACGTGTCTTCAAAAGTGCCACGTCTAGTAGTTTGCAAGTATTTCCACTTACATGCCGAATATCCACCCTACTGTGCACCGCTGTCCCTCTCTGGGGATGCCAGAGGCTGGTTGACATGCCGACGTTTTAGTTATTGCTATTATAAATTACAAAAACTTTTATTTCAGTCTTAATTATTTAAAAAAATTAAAAACCATTTATATTTGGTAAATGAATACATCTAAGTCACGTACATACAAAACATTTAGCATTACAAATGCTATAGGTGTCACATTTAAAAAAGCTTAAAGTATTGGCATTGTAAATCACAAAGCTATTACTTTTGCAATTTTAAAGACCCACACATTAAAAATAAATTGTCAATTACAAAACCAATAGCTCCAACTTTTCTATTGCGAGACCTATTGCATTTCCAATGCTTGTTTTTAAAGGAGGCCTCGAAACGGGTCTCTATCGGCTCTGTTTTATGTCCTGGCACAGACGGTTTCTTTTTTTTCCCAGACTTCAGTGACAGCAGGCACGTGGATGTGCGTGTGCTCACACTGCTCACTTCTCACCGGTGGAGAAGTGACGGCATGACGTCATGCCAGGTGAACGTTGTAGGGGAAGGGAAATCCTTTAAAGAGTCGTTTTCTCTCTGGATTTCCCTTCTCTTTTGAAACTCAGGAGCAGCAACATTGTCGTGGTGTCACCAATGCTTTAAGTGGAAGCTTTTTCAATATTATATAAAACAAGTCATAGTTGCTGCTTATTTATCTTATGCAACTAACAACCATGGACAAAAAAAATAGTCCCGACTTGTTGTGATATGATGTTACTTGTATCATATATCCAGATGCAATGACAGAAACACCAAAGTACAAGGCGGGGGGCTCACTATGATAAGCACAGATTTTTAGATTACGTGTTTTAAGCCACGCCCTTAAATACATTAGCTGAGCCCTGAGTTTTTTCATCCCACTTAAAGCCCTGTCTACAGATTAGATCTGCAGAATTGCGCGTGTGAGTTCACCCTAAGGTGGTCAGTATCTCTCACTGGTAATGAAAAAGTATAAATGAAGTCTCCGAACAGAGAGAGTTGCAGTGAAGGGAAGAAAAGAGGGCCGGAAAGAAAATGGAATGAACACATGAGGCAGGAAAGTTGGAAACAGACTAACCACACTATTACAATAGTTGTGGCAACGCTTAGCAAAATATGCAAAATATATCCTAGCAGTCACTAAGAAAGTCTGAGTCATTCGCCAGGGTGGCAGTCAAAGTTTATCGTTCCTGTGACTAAGAGTGTTTCCAAACGAACAGTGCCTTTGATGAAGGTGGGTGTGAGCCCCTGTTAGCTGGCCAAAGACCTCCAGACATGGCACTCTGAAAGATACCTGGGCATCGTCCACATAGTGAGTAATCTTTAATTCAACTGTTTTGGGAGACCAGAGGCTTTTGCATTTTCACAGAGTAGACAGTGTGCAATAAGTTTGATCCCTGAGGCAGTCACACATCTGCACAAAAAACGAGTGCTTTGGGGCCTTGATTGAAAAAAAAATGTCCCCAGTCCCTAACAAATGCCCCTCTTACGCCAACACGATCCTACACGGCCAGTTTATTGAACTGCCGCTCTTTGCCGTGTCACTCAAGTGACATATGGCTGCTGCTCTCATCGACGTCCTGGGATTTACTCTTTCTCACAGAGACTTGGATTAAGTACTCCTCTAGCCCAGACATCTCCCTTGCCACGCCCCCGGGCTATCGCCTAATAGGTATAAGCCGTGAAGGAGTGAAGTCCGGTGGTGGAATTTCTGTCATTTTACAAAATCATTTAACAATCACCTCCAGGAAAATCTCCAATTTAGGGCCTATAGAGGCACTCTATTTTCCATCTCTCATGCCTCCACTGCCATATTTTCGGGTGTCCTGGTATACAGCCCCCCGAGCACACCCCAGCCTGCTGTTGCCTCATTGTTGGCGGCCATTGCAGATTTGACTCTCAAACACCCCCATTTCACTGTCTTAGGGGATTTCAATCATCATATTGATGTAAATGACTGTACACGTGCTAAAAATCTCTTAGACTCCATGCAAGGCCTGAATCTGACCCAATGGGTCAGTGGTCCTACACATTCTGCAGGACACACCCTTGATTTAATTTTTTCCAATTGGCCTGACCTTAAGGTTCTCCCCCCCATGCCTCTCACGTGGTCTGACCACTACCTGATTCCGTTTGTAGTGTCTATACCCCGGCCTCCTAAGACGGAATCTACCATCAGAAAAAAGGGCAGAAAATGGCATTAGGTCACATGCACGGCCCTGGAGCAAACGTTTAGGAGTAGATCTGACCCATTTTCTGCTTATCTTAATGCAGTAGTATCTACTTTTAATAAAGTTCTTTCTGCTGCCATTGAGCAAATCGCTCCTATGCAGAATCTTACCTCCTTAAGATCTAAACCTTCGGCCCCCTGGTTCACAATGGAACTACGGGAAAACAGAAGTAGATGCAAAAAACTGGAGTGCTCATGGCGCCGGACATATGACCCGGCGGCCAAATCCCTTTACGGACTAGCCCTTAAAGAGTTTCATAAACTCAAACGCATCACCATGAAACAGTACTTTGCGGAAAAAATTTAAAAAGCGGAAAATTCCACCAAGACCCTCTTTAACACTGTTAAAGAGTTCGCTAATCCCTCTGCTTTGGCCTGCCCAGTCACTCCTAGCTTAGCGAAGGCCTGTCTGATTTCTTTCACGAGAAAATCGCTAACATCACGGCAACAATTCATCAGAACCTTTTAGCAGTAAGTTCAGTTCATGATAAATTTGGAACTCCTCCCTGCAATCGGGCCTTTTTCCCTCCTTGTGGAAACATGCACTGCTGTTACCATTCCTAAAAAAAACTGGTGCTGACCCACTATGTTTTGGCAACTATCGGCCCATCTCACTTCTCCCCAAGCCAGCAAAAGTGTTGGAGAAGGCGGTACAAGAGCAACTATCCGAATATTTAGAAGCTAACCATCTGCTTCATGATACCCAGTCAGGATTCAGGCCAGACTTCAGCACTGAATCAGCCTTACTAGAAGTGTCTGAGTCAATTCACGAATGTGTGGATAGGGAAGAGGAGGCCATGTTGGTCCTCCTCGACTTATCCGCAGCATTCGATACCGTCTCGCATGACACCTTGCTGAATCGCCTTCATGAGGTGGGTATTGGAGGGACGCCACTGGCATGGGTGAAATCATTTTTGACGGACAGATTTCAACAGGTCTGCCTCGGACCTTTTGTCTCCACGGAGAAACCTCTGACATGGGGGGTCCCGCAGGGATCTGCTCTCAGCCCCCTTTTATTCAATGTGTACCTGATGCCGCTGGCGAAGTAGGTTGAATCTTGGGGCGTCAGTGTGATCTTTTACGCTGATGACACTCAGCTTGTGTTTTCTTTTAAAAACCACTCTGAAAGCTCTCTGGCTAATTTTCGCCATTGCCTGGTTAACACCGCCTCCTGGATGTCCGCCAACAACCTAAAATTGAACACTGATAAGACGGAGGTCTTATTTTTTAACCAGAAATCCTCTATTCCTGCCAACATTTGGTGGCCGTCTGAACTTAATCCCCCCCGGCACCAGTTCAAGCTGCCCGTAATTTGGGCTTCCAATTTGATACAGCTCTTTCCTGTAAAACTCAAATTAATAAAGTTTTGGCATCCTGCTTTGGAAAACTTCGAATGATTAAAAAAAATCATCCCTTTCCTGCCACTTGATTCCCGCAGGACAGTAGTCCATGCCCTAATAACGTCCCACTTGGACTACTCAAACAGTTTGTATGTCGGAGCCCCGGCGTATCTCATTAACCGTTTGCAGACAGTGCAGAATTCAGCGGCCAGGCTGATTTGTAACATCCCTTATCGCCACTCTATTCCACCTTATTTGGCCAAACTGCACTGGCTACCAGTGAGATTCCGCATTCAGTTCAAGGCTCTGGTCCTTACCTTTAGAGCTCTCAATGGTCACGGCCCAGCATACTTAAGGCATAGACTCAGGATGACACATTCAACGCGGGATCTTAGATCCAATCACCTTCGCCTTATGTTTTGCCCATGATTTCGTCTTGCACACACGGGTGTTAGGGCCTTTGCTGTGGCCACCTCCAAACTGTGGAATCTACTACCGGTGGAACTCAGATTTCTGACATCAGAGCCTCTGTTTCGAAGAAAACTTAAGACCTGGCTCTTTTCTCTGATCTAGCCCTCACCTAACCTCTCCAGCTGAACCTCTCTGACCGTCACATGTTCACAGCGCCGGGACACCCCCGTTAGGGATAGCTGCGCGCTTTATAAGCTTCTAAATAAATAAATAAATAAAAATAAAGAGAGGATGTACAATATGGTCAGGTAGTCCCTGATGTCCCTTGGGGAAAACCCCCTCTCCAAATCCCCCACCCACCTTTACACTCCTTGTAAGAGACCATGAATACAAAAATCAAGTTCTTTGGGTTAGGGGATGTGAAACCCCCGGCCGTCAGTGCTTAATTTGAGCAGGTGATTTTCAGTGCTCAGCACCGGCACTTAATTGTCAACACCATACTTAGAACAGTCCACCACAAGGGGGTGCTGCTCACCTAATTTAGAGATGAGCAGTACAACAGTAGTTTTGGAATACAATATACAATAAAATGTCTAATACCTGCATCCCCAGCCATTCCTTTAGCTTTGGGGACCTGGTTTAATCTGAACCGTCGCATTTACATGCGAGAGAGAGGATTAGTAGTTATTTTGGCAGCGAAAACAAGGGCGATGGGTGGTGCAAGCTACAGTGGCCTCCTGGTCAGAGCCCTGGCACTTGATATTTTACAAATTAAGCACTGCCAGAAGTATTAATTAAAAGATGTAAACAGGAAAAAACACATTGTCATTTTTATGCACAGTAACCCATCATTTGACAATTTTGCTTGCATAGTTAAGTCCTAACGTTAACAGAGTCCCTAATACATGGGAGTTGCCTAACCATAACTAAGATTGTTCCTGTGCATCCATCACAAGCATCTTCCGAGTGAGATCCTGACTGGTTCCCAGGACCACTCCTCTTAGAACCCCTAATTCAATACCAAATGGACACCATTCTCCCACAGCGGGAGTGCCTGTTTCTAGCAAACAGTTATATCACATTGCCAAAACCCTAGCTGGAAATGCCCCGGATCTTAATCCACCCCCATCGCAAACACTATGTGATGCCCTATCGGAGTTCTTTTTTGCTAAGGTTAATGATATCTATCAAGCCTTTAACTCAGATCAGGCTAGAAACAGTGCTACCACCCCCATGATCACTCTCAAAAGTACCATGACCTGTTTTAGTCCCCTCACCACTGACCAAGTCAAGAGCATAGTAAAAACGATCAAATCTGGTTCAGCTCTGGACCCATGCCCAACTTCCGTACTCGCCACTGTATCAGACACCGTTATCCCTATGATTACTACGGTTTGTAATACAATACTGGCGTCTGGATCTTACCCTGACTCACTAAAAAATACGTTAATCAAGCCGCTGCTCAAAAAGCCTGGTTTAGATAAAGGTGAATTAAAAAACTACCGCCCTATAGCAAGTCTCCCTTTTTTAGCCAAGGTTATAGAAAAGGCTACGAACCAGCAGCTATCAGCTTACATAGAAAACAATAATCTGCTGGATGATACGCAGTTCGGTTTTCGCAAATATCATGGCACAGAAACCGCTCTCATTAAAGCAGCCGATGACATAAGAGTTATCCGTGATCAAGGAGGAACTGCTTTGCTAGTTCTCCTGGACTTATCAGCTGCTTTCGACACGGTTGACCATAACATTTTGGTCGACCGTGTCGAGAGGATGGGCATTCAGCTCACCGCTAGGGATTTACTTGCTTCCTTTCTAGCCAACAGAACCCAGGCGGTCACAGTGTGCCCTTTCCAGTCGGCTGACTTGTCGTTACCGTGCGGGGTACCCCAAGGCTCATCCCTAAGTCTGACACTATTTAATATATATGTGTCGGACCTTGCTAGTGTCATCAAAGCACACGGGATGGGCCTAACCTCATACGCTGACGACACCCAGTTGGTGCTGGCTATAAAGGGCGATGGACAGAGGGTGGCAGAGAGATTCCAAAGTGGGATGATGGCTATCGGCGAGTGGATGGCAAAGAATTGCCTAAAGCTTAATTCCGATAAAACGGAGGTGGTAATTTTTGGTAACCTCTCCCCAGTCTGGTTGGCAACTTGGTGGCCTTCGGCCTTAGGCAACCCCCCGGCCCCACGGTCAAAGTCAGAAACCTAGGAGTTACTTTCGATGACCAGCTCAACTTCATGGCCCATGCAAACAAGGTGGCAGCTAACGCCCATTTCAAGCTTAGAATGGTAAGAAAAATTACACCTTATCTACCAGACTCAGCAGCAAAAACTTTAGTTACCTCCCTAGTACTCACATCGCTGGATTACTGTAACGGTCTACTGCTCAATGCTCAGAGCAGGGTTATCAAAAAACTTCAGACCGTGCAGAATGCTGCCGCCCGCGTATTGGCAAAAAAACCTAAGTTTGCACCCATTTCGGACACGCTCAAAAGTTACCACTGGCTGTCCATCCACAACAGGGTAAAATTTAAATCTCTGTGTACAGTATACAAATCTCTACAGGATCAAGGACCTCGATTTCTCAAAAATCAACTGATTCCTTATAACCCACCGAGAACTCTCAGATCCACGTCTCTTAACCAGCTGGTGGTTCAACGTTGCCGAACAGCATCTTGGGGCGATCGCCGCTTCTCAATCGCGGCTCCCAGACTCTGGAAAACCCTACCTAACCACATAAAAGCTAGTCCCACTCTTCTTCAGTTCAGAAAAAAACTGAAAACATGGCTATTCAATCAGTAATTCACATCTCCGTACTTCCGATCATGGTGAGACTTCAATGCACTTTTAGCGCCGAGACGCCCAAGGGTAATTGTACGCGCTCTACAAATGGCATTAATAGAATAGAATAATAGAATAGGGGGCCTGTCTGCCTGCTAGGATACCTCCCCATACACCCATCCACCTCCCTCCAAGGGCCTGTGCTGGCTTGCACCAACTGCACATGCGAGGATGGGTGCGAGGTAAGGGTCGCATGTAAACGACGCCCCCAACCCCCGGGCCACTGCAACCTTCCTTCGACTTGCTACCAGCACCCCTTGGAGGGTCCAGTGATGCCGCGGTTACTTTGGTGTAAAAGGGGGCCTTATATGGACCCGAACTGTCTCACCAATCATGATCTCACCTGCCAACCAACACAAATACGACATTATTGTGACCTGCAAAAGAAAAGAACATAAATATGACATACTAGGATGACCTGCAAGACAAAAGGTGTTACACATGACAAGCTATTATCAGAACTTCCAATAAAGCCCAGTTGACTTCACTCAGCATGATTGTCAAACTTAAAATTTTTGCCCCTTCTGCTAGGTCACAAGACTAAGCATTCCCCCTTTGCTCTGGGGATGGTGAGTGGAGAAAACAAGCTCTCTAACCCATGTGGCTCCCGGGGGCACTATAGCAAATTGCTAGGGCTGTGGCTGGCGAGTCATAGCCACGAAGCATGCGGCGCCCCGAAGACTTGTGGGGGGGGGAGGACATTACACAGTCCTGTTGTGTCCAAGGCGGTGAGCAGAAGAGACCTGCCCCCCGACTCACAGGTCTCATGACAATGGACCATCCGGGGTTTATAATCTGGAGGATAGCAACATCTTGTCAACATTATAACAAAACAGGTTCAGTTTGAGAGCTGTGAGGGACAGCGGGCCCTTAGCCAGAAGGGGAAGGTTCCTAGACACTGTAGATCAGATAGTACCTGAATGAAAGACAGACCAGCCAATACGGAAAGGTCAGTCTAATCACAACCCATACAGGACAACACAGATCCGAAGTTCAAATCGGCAAATGCAACACCAGGAGAGCATCCAGATCCGCACACCGTGCCACCCCATCACAGTGGGCCTGAGGGGTCTCCAGAAATCCTTGGGTCAAGATGCCTGAGTAAGCATTTCTGTGTGAATTTCCAACTTTTCACTGCAGTCTACCAGATCATGTATCTAGTGCTTAAACTTGGGAGCCCTACCTCTGACCTATTGGCATGTCACTTGTCTCTTCGCCAATGAAAGGTCAGTTCCAGAAATTCTTTATGTGTGGTATCTAGGTCGCTCACCCAGCCCAACAGTCGAATGACAGGATCAATTCCCCCTCACATCGGGAGTGCAATGTCTGAGTATGTATAGCTCATTCTCCCTGCAGAGCGATATATAATATTGTTATTAGACATCTAAGAGTCACTCTAGCGGCAGAAAGGTAGATGGCTGCTCCGGGAACTCTGGGAGTGGGAGTTTGCAGCTACCTCCCACCCAGTAATTAAGAAGCACATCCAGGCAGGTGCAGAGTAAATTACCAGTACAATCCTCCAGCATAGGAAATACGCCATTCCTATAGAGGTCACCCCACTTTAGCAGTCCCTGTGCATGGAGCATAGTAGAGCGCTAGACTCATGAGTGGCCTGCAGCACGGGCTGAAGGCCTAGTTGCAGTCTAGTGAGTACAGGTAACCCCACCCCCCCCCCTTTAACTTAGTCTATGCCATACCCTAATCATACATTCAACCGTTGTTACATCATGCTTGGATCTAGGGAATGGTGTCTCCAAGAAGGAAGGGGGCCGGATGGGAGCCAGATGTGGGAGGAAAGGTGAGGGGCTGTACCAGCAGATGAAAAAGTGTGCCTGTGCGCATAGATAATATAGCCAAACATCTGGGGCTTCGAACCCACCAAAGTGAAAGGACAATACTTCAGATCGGAATTGGAGAATGCCAAGAATAGGCCCCGCAAGCACTTTGAACTGGTCAAACACCAATCAAATAAACTGGCTAAAACACTGAAAGAATCTCCTAAGTCTCTAATATCTTCGGAGGAATTCTCCTCTTTCTTTGTTGATAAAATCACGGCACTAGGAATCGAACTCAGTACCGCTGCTTACTCTCAACCCTTTCCTGACCTGCCCCCGCTTTCCGCACTACCCTCACTGGCCTCACCTAAAAACCAAGCTCGCTGGACCGACTTCGAATACTATGACGAAGAAAAGTCTGTGGTATCCAGAGCAAGAACAAAGGTACAATTGTTTTCAAATGAGTGTCCAATAAAAGGTTCAAGTCCACACTTCTACTTTCTCTTCTTCCTTTATTTTTTCATAGCAGCATCCATGTGGATCCGAGCCAACACGTGTTTCGTCTAAAAGCGGTATACACAAAAGACTTCCTCAGGGCAATTCCAATAGAAAATATTCTTACACCGCACTCAATGATCCATATCATTTAGCAAATAATCATGTAAGGTAAAATAAGAATCTCCAAAGGTTTAAGTCCAAATTCAAATGAGAGCTCCAATGTAAACAAGCAGTAAAGTAAACCCCACGTCAGGGGCTTAGGTCTCAAGGTCCTGAGATCGTACGTATAGCACAAAGTATCAAGCAACTCGAGAAAAACGGTGTCTTGCCTTTAAACCCAAATAACCACTCCAAAGACCCGCTACCATCCAACTGCCTCGCTGCTGCCTCCCAAGCCATTGTTCCTTGCTGGACTGCAATAATCAACGCCTCTCTCCAGCAGGGATCAATCCCGGACCCCTTGAAAGCCGGCCAAGTCCTCCCTATATTAAAAAAAACATTGCTGGCTCCTGCCTCCCCTGACAATTTCAGACCTATCTCCAATATCCCTCTGTAAGCCAAAGTGTTAGAGAAGTGTGTACAACAGCAACTAAGTCAGCACATCAACAACTTCCACCTACTTGATGACTTTCAATCTGGATTCAGACCGGGCACAGCATGAAAACTACTATGCTCCACATCGTGGACGATGCCCCCCAAGCCCTTGAGCCAGGCAAAACCTGCCTTCTAATCCTCTTCGATCTATCCTCCGCCTACGATACGGTCAACCATGAAAAACTACTCGAACGCCTTAAACTCAGGATGGGTCTGGATGGCGTTGTCCTAGAATGGTTTAGGTCCTATCCCCATAACCGATCTCAGAGATTCCTCATTAACGGCAACTTATCAGCTCCCACCCCGGTCACAGTTGGAGTCCCCCAAGGTTCAATCCAGTCACCCACCGTCTTTAATCTTTACTCAGAGCCACTCTATGAAGTTCTTCGTACCGCCAACATCTCCTACCATATGTACGAGGACGACACCCAAATATACATCAATATTGCATCACTCAAGGAGATCCTTGCCCTGAACAAGACCCTGAAACTAACTGTCCAATGGCTAGCCGCTAACCAACTGAAACTCAATGCAAAGAAAACTGAATTTCTCCTGATCTCCCCCTCAAAAGCCAACCCCGAGATTCAGATGTGGATCAAAGCCATCACAGCCTTAAACTGCCCGCCGACCATTGTGGACTCTGCTAAATCTTTGGGCATATTCCTCGACTGTAACCTGAACATGCGAGACCACATTTACTCGTTGGCTAAATCAGCCAAATTCCACCTGAGCTACCTGTGGAAGCTGAAACCTTTCATCGATGCTCCCGACTTATGGCAGTCCAAGCACTAGTCAAACTCCCCTGCTTATCTGGCACAGAAACTTGTGATATCTGGAGGAAGCAGGAACTCCCGGTCCGCTAGAAACCTCCTGCTCCAACCTGCCCTTTAAAAAAAAAAAGAACCTACCATAGGGTGTGCTCCGGAGCAGCACCAAGAATTTGGAACTCTTTCCCACCTGACATCAGAAAAATCCCTTCTCTACCACGTTTCAAGAATGAGGCCAAAACTTTCCTCATGGGCAAATTCCTGGTCTATGGCCTGCTCTCATCCACCACAGTGTGCCTGACAAATCTAAATCCATTGCTTCTTCCTCAGATCACCAACTCACCCCGCCAAGAAAATGTGGGGTTTCTGTTTACTGATCCTAATTACAACCATAACCATACATTTGTGTCCCTTTTTGTCTATGCTTCCAGCACCCCTACCCCGCGCCAACCTTTGTATATTTCTGTACTTGAGACATTTTGTTTGTTTACCTCTGTAAACCGTGTAAAGCGCTCTGATACCTTCACGGTTCAAGTTCGCGCTCTACAAAACATTAAAATAAATAAATAAATAATAATAAACAATGTGAGAGTCTCCAAGCCAACCCTGGCCTTCCTCCCAGCCCTCACAATGCTGATCATGCAGGTTCTGAGCACACTGAAAAGAATTTATTGAGAGCAAGTGGTGTACTCAGGAAGAGATAAAGTGACCTGGGGAGAATCATCATTTTCATAAGGCCTACTCGACCAGCCACAGGCACGGGGAGGGAAATCCCGTGAGAAATCATCTCCGTGAGTTGATCAATTGTATTGCAATCATTTTCTCTTATAACCACATCTCTATCTCTTTTCACCCATATCCCTAAATATCTGGGAGAGCATACAATCACATGGGAAAGTCTGGTACAGTGTGCGAATCATGAGGGGAAAAATCTGGGATTTACTCCAATTAACATGAACCCCTGAGAGAGATCCGAATATAACATATTCTCACATGATGGCATTAAGACTTAGGTAAGGATCCAGAAGAAAAAGGGTCGGGTCATCACTGTACAAGGATTGCAAAATGTGGTGACTCATGTACCGAAGGGTGTTTTGAACATAGTGTTGCTGGAGCCTAGAGTAGGGTGACCAACTGGCATGGGTGCAAATTCAGGATGTGGAGTGTAAAAATTCAGGACAAAGGGTCAAAATTCAGGACCAAAATTCAGGACAAAAGGTCAAAATTCAGGACAAAACTTTGGGACAAAAGGTACGTTTTACAGACGCATCAGAGGAGGTTGCCCAATAGTATCTAAGTAAATAGACAACCACTTAAATACAAGTCAAAATAAGATTATATTAGGTTGAGACAATCGTGCACTTCACAGCTTTTCAGTATGGCCGCTGCTTGATACCTTAGATGATTCAAAACTTGCATCTCACTCCAACAGGTACATAAGTCACCAGACGATGGTGAACCAAACCTAAATATAAGTGAGCCCGCTTTTATTGTTGATTGAAAACTAATGGATATACAAGAAACTTTGAAATGCCAGCCCCAAGTAACAAAACCACTCACCCCCCTTTTCCAGCCTCACTGGGAAACTCCTGATGCCCGGTTGGTCAGTCTGGCCTTGCTACCACCCTCCAATGGTGCCCCTCATCCTCACATAGACCGTCCCTCATGTGTATTTAATTTCTTTTATAGTGTTACCCATCCCAAGTATGTAGGGCAAGGTGTCAGAATGCGTTACATCACACACACATTATAAAGACAATGACTCATATAAATGTGAAAGTGAATGCATAGGAAATGTTGCTTAAGATAATGGGTGCTACAAGGTGTAATCATTCTTTTATATATCATTCATTCTTTCACCATTTATTCTGTCCTTTCATCTATGTGGCCCATCTATATCCAAACATATTCAAACATTTGCAAACCTATCCACCATGTATCCATCCATCCAACATTTCACTCATCCATCCCTCCATCCACCCTTTCACTCAACCACCCATTATTCATCCACCCTTTCACCCCATCCATCCGTATAGTCATCCATCCACTCTTCTACCAATCCATCTATTCACACATCTATCCAGCCATTTACCCTTTCACCCATCCAGCCATCCTTTCACTTACTCAGCCATCCACCCAGTCACTCATTCTTCCACCCATTCACCCTTTTTGTCATTCATCCTCCCTTTCTCTCTCCATCCCCCTTTCAGTTATCCATCCATCCTTCCACCCACCCACCCATCCACTCATCCATTCATGTATCCATCCATTAACCCTATTACTTATCCATCCATTCTCTCATTCATCCACCCTTTCACTTCTTCACTCATCTATCCATCCTTTTGTCCATCTACACCCTTTCACTCACTTAGCAATCCTTACATCCATCCTTTCACTTATCCATCCATCCATCCACCCTTTCACTTATCAATTCATCAATCCATCCATCATTTCACTCATCCATCCACCCATTCACTCGCCCTTCATCTACCCTTTCACTCATCCATCCATCCATCCATTCACACACCTATGCACCCTTTTACCCATCCATCTACCCTTACACCCATACATACATCTATTTACCTTTTCTCTCATCCATGCTTCCACTCATTCACTCATCCATCCATTCTTTTGTTATCTATTCATTCACCCTGTCATTCATCCATTCATTCTATCACTAATCCATCCAGCCATTCACACATTCCTTCACTTATTTACTCACCCGCCTTTTCACATTATGAGCTGAGCCTTTGTCTGCAGAGTTGCAGACAGAAGAGGCCCATCAAGAACTTCACCTTGCTGTAATTCCTAAAGCAAGGGGTGTGGTGGTGGTGGGGGGCGAGGGGGGCACTATGCCTCTGCGCATAGGCAATCTGAAAACTAGAAGTCATTAGTCATGCATGATGCACAGTCCCAGGATATGAGGTGACTGTGACATGGTGTTGTTTCCAAGGCTTTAAGTGGCATTAAAAAACGGGGGTGTCTCTTCATAGGGGGGGGGGGATTCGATGTTATTAAGGGCATGGTTTAAAACACCTAGGCTAAAAATCTGTGCTTAGCATAGTGTTCAGCGCGACTGGTATTATGTATTTTCTGTCATTGTATCCAGATATATAATACAGCAAGTATCATTACACCAACAACAAGCCAGGACTATTGGCTTTGTCAATGTTTGTTATTTGCTTAAAATAAAAAAGCAGTAACCATGGGTTTGTTGAATATAATATTGAAAATACTTCAGCTCTAAAATGACGAGACAGTGAAAGAACGGTAGTTCTTTTTAACTTGTTTCACAGGCTTCTTTATGTAAACTGTTTTCTATCATTGCAGCATGGGCGTTTTACCTTTTATCCAACAGAATGCCCTGATGTACCCTGGGGCAAGAGGAGGCCGCCACATGCTGTCACACCCCAGACTGCCCCATTGTCATTCTGTATGTGGCAATTAGCCCAGACATAATGACAATGGGCAGGGTGGGGCTGTCCTAGTGCTCAAGGTGAGTGTGAGGCACCTGCATCAAGGGGGCTGAGCCTTCTCACAGGGGAGCAGCGCTGCTCCCTGTGATGGCAAAAATGATGGTTAAAAGGCTTCCGTAAAAGGGATCCTCATGGACAATGGACATGGTGTCCAATTTACGGACTGTCCATGAAATTTACAGATGGTTGGTCACCCTAGCCTAGAGGCCAGCAGCTCCATAGGCAGTACAAAAAGAAAGAGTGAGAGGGGGCAACCCTGCCTCGTGCCACAGCATATCACCAAAGAGTTGGGGTAGGCATTGTTAATGCGTACCCTGGCTGTGGGAAACATCAACAGCACTTTTATCCAGCTCAGAAAATCACGCGGTATGCCAGTTCTACCCAATGTCCTGAAAAGGTTGTTCCACTCCAGGGCGTTGAACCCCTTAGAAGCGTCCAAGAATATCACTGCAGAATGAAGGGTCCAGTCTCTGTCCTGCAAGACGGTCAATAGAGTGTGCATGTTATGAAATGTTGAGTGACGCGAAACAAAGCCTCACTGATGTTGTCACACTAATAGATTTACTATTCTTAACTCCATGTATATATCGTAGATGTGACAAGACTTAAAAGCTTACACCAACACATCAGCTCAAGCGTTCCAGGAAAACTACTGAAAATATGGAGGGACCTCTCAGAGGAGCCGGGAGGTGACCCAACATCTAGGAATTTACACATAGGCCTCATTTCTATGATATTCAGTTCCCTTTGAAGTCACTGTAGTAGTTTATTGGCCACTGGTCAAACGTCATAAGTTCTTTATTACCAAACAAATACAAAACATAACTTGATTGTTCAATGGAGCAACGGCGGACCTCTAGTTCCGCACCTCACGACAGTTCCAATAAGTGATTTCACTGTGCAACAAACCCCAGCCGTTGTTTGATGTACCTGTGCTCCAGATCAAAAAGTAGTTTTTTGTGAAATGAGGGTGCGTGGATCACAAAGTCCAATAGCCAAATAGTAATGTAGAAAATCAATTTCTTTATTCCACATTCTTTAAAACTCAGCCAACGCGTTTCATTCCCATACTGAGAACTTCATCAGGGCAATGAAAAATGACGACAAGAACGTACTCCCAGAGATGGCCAAAATTGATGGTCCGTAGTGTCAGAAAGATTGCTGGTTCTTCACATATCAAAGAGCATCCATATGTATGTCGATAAAAGAATGATGACTAGAAAGTACTCTCAGCCATGGCCAATGTACGTGTTCCGTAGTGTCAAAAAAAGAAGTGCTGGTTCTCCACAAATCAAAGATCGTCCATATGTACGTCTTTATAAGCAGATCGTTTCATTCAATATATGTACTAGTAGTGGTCCCGTGTATTGCATCGGAGACAAACAAAATACTGACAGGTATGATAAGTCCTGCCAAGCGAAATCTGGACATCGTTCGTGTTGTTCTCTCTCTCTCCGTGTATATAACTTAACACTTACAAAAGAGCTCAGTGACATTGTTTCTGGCTTATGGGGCTTTTTTTTGTCTTACTTGCCAATGTTCCAATTTCAGGTTCTAGGAGCAGATCGTGCTCTATTCTTGACTCCGGTTGCAGCTGTCTGCCTTTGCCAGTTGTGATGCTAGGGTGCGAGCCAGTCCTGTGTCCTCATTGTGTGCTTTCTTTTCAATAAATGTATACTTTCAGCATACAGATCTTCTTGCTCTTCATTTACTGCTACATGTTGGTGACAAGGAAGGGATTAAGCCAAAACCCACAGACCCATTGCCTCTGTGAACACTCTAATTACTTGTCAATGTTTTTTGTTGACCACCAAATCTTCCAAGGGTCTCTTTTGAGACTCAAGTGAGGGTCCACTGGGCATCGTAAGCACATACATTTGAACTAAAGTTAAGGTCAGAGTCAATGGTTCGCTAAGCCAAGTCCACCGAAACAGCAATAGCCGCGAGCACTGTAACAGTGGTTGTTGTGTGTGGTGACGGGAGCACCCCAGTAACCCATGCTTGGACCAATAGAAGAGCCGCACAGTTCCTTGTGCTGGTGTGTTTTGTTGTTAACAGAAGTATTGCCTAGCAACTAGGGAATTCTATGTTGGAACAGTGATGTTAGAACTGGGAATGTACCAGTCACTTGAAGAAGTCTGAGAGAGAAGCTGTTGTGCAACTACGAGCTCCAGACAATAAACCGGTACATACACTCACTTGCCTACGTGTATTTGTACTTAACAATTGGTGACGAGGATGGGATTCGAACCCACGCGTACAAAGCACAATGTATTTTCACTTAAAATGGAGTCTGACGTGAACGCATTTGCGGCCATCTTAATCTTCGCATCCTCAACAATGGTTTCCTTGACATGTTGTATTTAGTGAAGCAGCGCTACTCCGGAAATGTTTTCTAAAACCATATCACCTTTCCCTGAAGTACCAAACCATACATCTACTCGTCAGTGGGGCCCATAACACTGCGAGTTACTCACAAAACACTTTCATCCTACTTCACGGATCAGTGAAAGGAGTTTTTTCCTAAGTAAAATCGGGGTTTTTTATACACTATTTGATTAACTTTATCTATCTTAAAAGTAACTGTCAGTATAAACTCTGATCCTGATTGGACAAATTCGAGGGTGGATAAGCATTACCCCATCATTTTAATATCCAGCTTATGCAGTTTCAGCAGAAATTAAAGAGTCTATTGTCTTTATTAGCGTCCGGCACTGTCATGTCCACAATTTGCAAGTTCAGATTTTATTCCCACGTTATACAATAGAGACACCCATCTCTTTTTGGAAGTCATCTGTATTTTCAGGGCATGTTGTCCTTGAACCTCTTTTGTTCAGGCACAGGCAGCTCACATTCAATCTAGGCCTTGGACTGCGCAGGCTCAGTTGATCTTCCATTCACATTTAATAAAGCAGCCATCTTTTTACTAGGCCTCACGGGCCAGAATGGGAGCTATCATAGAAACAAACACAAATAAATGTTAATTATGGAAATATGACCCTTCCGTTTACCACCTCACATAACAAGGGTTTCACTGTTACTTATTATCTAGCAAATAAGCAACATATATGCGATTTATACTCACTTATCCCTCGGTTTCTGCCAAAAACAGATGCACAAAAAGCACATTTCTGCCGCTTTTGATTAATTTGAAGATTTTGCATTATTACATATTACGACAACAACAATAATTAGTCAGTTATAATTTTGCCATACAAGCAGATTAGTATTCCCACGTCTATTTGTGTGTGCATACTATACTATGTTGGTTCATTTTCCACACCACACAATTAATAAAGGTTACAGTTACGAGGAAATGACTTCGCGAGAGGTATACAAAATGTTTTTTCTCCAGCTCGCTCCATCATTCGCCAGCGCCCGCAGTCCTTCTGGTACTGGAGCCCATTCACAATAAAGAGGAGGGATAACAGCAAAGTATCATGCTGATGCTACAAGGTGGACACAAATTTGAAGAGCAGTGATCCACTCCTGTTAATAGTCTGCATTCTTTATATTTACCCTAAAATGTTGCCTCTTGTGCATCTGTAAAGTGCTTTACGGCCCAGCTGTGTCTGGTCGGCGCTATATAAAACTACAAAAAATAAAAATACAAAATGCTGATTATCATGCCAAGTTGTTAGAACAATGTCAGATCAGCTGAGGCACATATCAATCTCAAACCAAACAACAAGCAGACCACAAAAAACAATAAGACACACACTAAAGTTCTTTACAGGTACCTAACTTTAACAGATTACATGATCTACGTACAGCCACAGCAATGCTGTGATCCAGATCACACAACTCATTCCTTATTTTTGGAACCGAAGTTAAAAAAACGCCCACACTGCAAAATACCTCAAAGTAGAAGATATAAGTAACTCGTGTAACTGATACTTTGCCAACTATGTAAAGCGCTATGGTACCTTCGGGTCAAGTTTGCGCTATACAAAACTCGATAAACAAATTACATAATAGTAAAAAGAAAGCCTGGTGATGGACTATTAGTTTAGTCTTCTTTAAAACCAGGACAATGTATGTCTTTCGCATGACAGAGGAACAAAAATGCACATTCGTTTGATTTTAATAAATAATCACAAGGATTAGGTTTTTAAGACTGCAGGTCTGCCTCTTAGGATTGAACACCAAAAACGAGCCAATGGAAGGACTGCTCATTGACACATTCCAATCCATCATGTTTTGCCCACCTAGTCACCTCAGGTCAGACCCAGTCAGTCCCATGCCCTCAATTTCTTCTCTCTCTATCTCACGCCAACCTCTGTAATAACAGATGTTTTTTTAAATCATGCTCCATACTGCACTTGTGTTAATTCTAAGTAAAGCAAATTAGAGCTGTAAATATTAGTCAATTTAATGGTACTCAGTTGGTGGACCTCACAAGGATGAAGGGCTAACCAGGTCTGGGCTGATCTGATCTTGGGAGACACAGATCAAGAGTTGTTCACATCCAGTACCTACTTTGCTGAACCACCTTAGCAGATAGGCATATCTCTGACGTCAGAGTGTTATGTGGAGGGTGTGAGTGAGGCCGAAGAGCCCGCCGTGGAGGAAGCGCTCAGAAGGCCTGTGGCTAGCATGTTGTGAGCTGCGTGGAGTGGGTTCAGCCATGGATGGGACAGCACTCAGGGTCTCTGCTACTTCATATGTTGAGCAGCGCATCACAAGTGGCCGGCACATGGATGGAGTGAGTGCGCTTCCTGCTTCAGAATGAGCGTCGCGTCAGCGGGTGGGACACACGCTGCATGTGTGCGACTAGCGGCATGTATGGAGTGTGGACAATTGGCCATGGAACAGAGGGCAGGCTGCAGTGGGATTCCAGGGTGGGGAATGTCCAAGTGGGGTGGAGCAGTGCACATGACTGCACCACACACACTGGAAGTAATGTAGCTATGATGTGTAGGTCATATGTGCTGTTACACAGGGACTCTGGGATAAGCCTGAGGGCACCTAAAACAGTAACGGAAGAACTTTAACATGTGCAGAAGTAGCATGTCAATCATCTGTTGTTCTCTGAAGAGGGGTGTGTTTACAACAGGCAGATCCAACATGGCGGCTCTAGTGAGTTATAATAACACAAACGTCTGTAACTCTTGACAAGCAGTGGCGGCCAGCACAAATCGTGGGTGGCGGGGTGGTTTGGGGGGACCGGCAAGGCGTAAGAAAAAAAGAAAAAGCGTACCTTCTTGCCACACCTTCGCCGCGTCTCTCCTCCGCAGTCCCTCGCTCTAGCCTGAACAGGAAACACACCCAGGCTCCCCATAGCCAATCACAACACTGCAATGCAGCATTGTGATTGGTCTGAGCGCCGTGGTTCGGTGCTCAGCTAGGGAATGGGAGCCTGGGCATGTTCTCCACCCAGACTGCAATACAGCCTAGGTGGAGAACATGCCAAGTACGCATGAATGTTTTGGACGCCTGAGATGGCCGTTGATGTGCACTTACAGAGTGTGCTCTCCACTCCCCCTGCTCCTGTCATTGGAGCAGCTCCGCCCCACCCTGCAAAGCTGCCGCAGCAGAAACAATTAGAAGGATAACAACGTCAAGTTATTATCATTTTATTTTTCCTTTTTTCCCCTGGTAAAAAGCAGTGGGGCGATGCTCCTGTGCCTTAGCAGAGGAGCCGCCACTGCTGACAAAGGTATTTACAACAAGGGGTGGTGAGGGACAGAGTCTCTGAATTAAGCAGAAAGCTCTCACCCAGTCAAGAGATCAGGGCTAGATCCAACACCGTTTTTTAGCTCACTGCACCATCCCAGTTTTAGAACCTGGCTGTATGCAAATTAGTCTGTTCCTGTCCCAGTGCATGATGGGAACAGGGCAAACCAAACTACAAAAGCCAATTCTTACACTGGGAAGGAAACAAGCTCCCGGGGACCGGTTTCTGGCATTACAGCCGTCTTCGGCCCGGTTTGCTTGAATCCTGATGGTGCAATGAGCAAGGGTCTCACATCTGAGAATACCCTTCCACGCTTAGGGTGGACAAAAATATTTACAACAAGGGGTGGTGAGGGACAGAGTCTCTGAATTAAGCAGAACGCTCTCACCCAGTCAAGAGATCAGGGCTAGATCCAACACCGTTTTTTAGCTCACTGCACCATCCCAGTTTCAGAACCTGGCTGTATGCAAATTAGTCTGTTCCTGTCCCAGTGCATGATGGGAACAGGGCAAACCAAACTACAAAAGCCAATTCTTACACTGGGAAGGAAACAAGCTCCCGGGGACCGGTTTCTGGCATTACAGCCGTCTTCGGCCCGGTTTGCTTGAATCCTGATGGTGCAATGAGCAAGGGTCTCACATCTGAGAATACCCTTCCATGCTTAGGGTGGACAAAAATATTTACAACAAGGGGTGGTGAGGGACAGAGTCTCTGAATTAAGCAGAACGCTCTCACCCAGTCAAGAGATCAGGGCTAGATCCAACACCGTTTTTTAGCTCACTGCACCATCCCAGTTTCAGAACCTGGCTGTATGCAAATTAGTCTGTTCCTGTCCCAGTGCATGATGGGAACAGGGCAAACCAAACTACAAAAGCCAATTCTTACACTGGGAAGGAAACAAGCTCCCGGGGACCGGTTTCTGGCATTACAGCCGTCTTCGGCCCGGTTTGCTTGAATCCTGATGGTGCAATGAGCACCCCCTTTTCTGAACTGCTGACAAAGGAGCAGGGACTCCAAGACTTCAAAAAGGTGCACCCTGACCGTGTCAGTAACACTGCATCAACGGTGGGGGTTATTTATGAGTCCTTGCGTCACTTTTGCCCCGCCGGCACGTCACTCTTTGTGACGCACCAGCAGGGTAAAAAATGCGCCATGTTGCGTCATATTTACAAAGTGACGCGTCTAGGTAGATGCGTCGCTTTGTAAACCCCTGCGCCACATTATACCTGAGCCAGGTATAATGTATGCAGGGTGGGGGTTCTGATGCAAGTAAACCTCGTAGAGGGGACGCAGTGAAATCTATGAGATTGCACTGCTTCACTTCTAGGACGCAAATGAGTCAATATCTTACGTCAGCCTCATGGCAGGCGTAAGACTGATGAAAGTACATTTCACATGGGACTTGCCCATGTGTAATGACCCATTGCTGGAGTTGCGTCACTTTGGTGACACACTCCAGCAATGCATCATTTTTGCGCCTACAGATGCGTCAGAAATACTGACGTATCTGTAATTCCTTGCGACATGAGGCATCCTACTGTAAATATGATGCATCATTGGTGTCGCCAGGAGAACGCAATGAAAAGTGACGCATCGCTGTTTTCTCGCAGCGAGGCGTCACTTTTCATAAATGAGGCCCCCGGTTTCTAGGTGGAAGCAATGGCTACTGGGACCGCTGTACTAAGAGCAGGACCACTGGAATTACGCGGCAGGGTAGGGTCAAATTATGTGGCTGCGTTGAGTGAATTGTCCGGCAAGAAAAGGCAAATTATGCTACATAATGCGGCACATTTCGCGATAGTATTACTTATTACTTTGACATTTTCACACTTGCCTGTGCTGTCTGGGCATTGGTTTCACCTCATTAGCGCCAGTTTAACACCCAAGTACAGCAATAAGCAACAGAAAAGGGGACCAGCAAAGCTTTGCAAAGGACCTTCTAATGTAACCTGTGTTGCTGCGTTCTTAGTAACCTTTAAATTGTTTGAAGCAATTGTTTCAAATGCAGGAAATCAAGAATTATGCATAAATTACCACAGCCGCATAATTGCGAGCCCTGACTAAGAGGCAGGTCACAGAAGTGGCCTCCCAATTTCCAGTCGGTTGCGGGGTGGTAAGTGATTGATGAAGTTGCACCCCTTCGATATGTACCCTTGTGACTTGCAATTCAGAGGATACTTCCTTTTAATGCCCCATCCAAATTGCAATTTGGAAAGGATTGCAAAACTTATTATGCGAATCAGAAAGGCTTTTCTGACTTGCAAAAAATGAATGTAGTGCATAGAAAAAGCCTTTTTGCAGTCATAAATTCTGTGATTTGGTGGATTACGGGTTTTGCCAACATAAAAGGGCTTCCTACATCAACCTACGGACTGTAAAGATAATCAGTAGGTCATGCAACACAATCCCTTGTGAGTAGGTAAGTGTAGGATTAAATGTCCCACCAAGCATCCCTGTTACAACCTGCTCCTCATTTATTTTCTGTCGAAGTGGTAATGTTCTTGTTTAGGAGAGAATTGTCACAAGACTGTTGACCAGTTCATGTTTAGTGCTTGCCTCCTTTGAAGACAAAGTTAACCCGATCGTTGATGATGACGGAACCGCTCCGTCATCAGCTGCGGTTGGGCTGTGCTGATGACGGAGCAGTTCCGTCATGGCCCTGCCGCCGCGCCTGCGCTGCGCTTATTTCGCGCCTGCGCAGCGCGTTCTATTGAGCGGGCGGGGCCATGACGGAACCGCTCCGTCACAAGCACAGCCCAACCGCGGCTGGTGACGGAGCGGTTCTGTCACCAGCATGCGGGAGCCGTGCGGCCGCCCCGCCCACTTAGCGCTGCGGCGGAATAGCTGCTGCAGCGATATGGTTAAGCTCTGGGGTTTATTTACAAGCCCCTGGCACCACCAATGTGTCATTTTTAATATGGGAAAAAGTGATGTACCGGCAGCGCAAGGGGCTTGTAGATAAGACCAGGTGTGACTGGCACATGTAACAGCTGTGGGAGGGGCGGGGCGGGGCTTGAAGTGGACAGACAACAGGATAGGGAAGTAAAATAAACAAATAAATAAAAGCACTTACCTTGTGCTCGCTGCATTGCCGAGAGCGCAAGGAAAGTGCTTTTATTTATTTTACTTTCTCTATCCCATCGTTTGTCCACTCCCCAACGCCCCTGCCCTGCCCTACCGCTGTTACCTGCACAGGCCGCATCTGAATGAGCCCCTTTGTGGGGTACTGGACATTAACTAAAGTGGCATTCTTAATGCATAGGTAATTCCTGTGACCTGGCCAACACGCAATGCACGTACCATGCCAATATTTCAATAATGATATATACAGTTTCAACAGAATAGGCCATAGGGCGTTTCCACATTAGCCTTAATACCCATCTGGATGCAGGAAATGTAAGAGGGGGGAGAGGATTTGGCCTAACGGCTAGGGTGTTTGACCTCGACTCTGGGGAACTGGGTTCAAGTCTCGGCAATGACGCTGAACATCCTGTGATTGTGGGCAAATCACTTAATCTCCCCATGCCTAACAAAACATGAATGTGTTCTCATGTAATGCAACTAATGCTATTTAAAGCGCTCTGATACCCAATTTGGGTCAAGTTCGTGCTATATAAAACTATGTAAAAATACATTTAAAAAAAGACATCTTGAGGGAGCTATCCCGGATCTATGACATCAGACCATCTATGACATCCACTTGTAACTTCACATATTTCATTTTACTTTACTGCCCATCCCACAGGGCATTCTGTCATTGTCATAGTATCTATCTTATTGCAGACCTTGAGGCAGGGGACAGACGCCTCACATTTTAGGTCTCGCCTGGCGTTAGCAGCTTGCATGCACTGCTCTCGCCATGCAAGAGCTTCTTGGAATCAACACGATTCCAGAAGCTCACTTTCTACTCCGTCCGTGTTTTGCATTGGTGCGCGTCATTTTGCGTCACCAATCATGCAAAACCGGGTGTTACAATTGTCCAGGAGGCTTTTTAATCCCTCCTGGTCCACTTTAGGCCCCGCCCACCGGGATTTAATCTTTTATTTGCGACGGGCCACAGTGTCTCTTAATTTGATGCTAAGCACTTTTTTCTTTTCTTTGGGCCAGATGTAGGTAAATATCATTTACTGATTCTAAAATACCGAATTTTACTGATTCGGTATTTTAGAATCGGTAAATGATATGTAGCTAATGATTCAGTAAATTTTACCGAATCGGTAAAATTCGGTAAATACCGATTCGGTATTTACCGAATCGGTATTCCCCATTCATTCCTTTGGGCCTGGAGGCCCATAGGAATGAATGAGAATTACCGATTCGGTAAATACCGAATCGGTAATAGGGGGTAGACCTGCAAGGGTGGCAGGGTGTCACATTGACACCCTGTTGCACCCCTGTATAGTGCATGGGTGCACATGTGGCACACATACATGACCTAAGGGCATGTATGTCTGCCACATGGCACTATTATAAAAGCACATTGCTTTTTTAACGGTTTTTGTTATTTACCGCCAACTTTTAGTTGGTGGTACATAACGAATCCTTACAAGTGAAAAGCATTCACTTGAGTGCTTCCTACATTAAGGATTCGGTAATTTACCGAATTGGTATTTAAGAATTCGGTAATTTACTGATTCCTTAAATTACCAATTCGGTAAATTACTGAATCCTTAAATTAGGCCTCTACATCCCAAATGCCTAATACCGGTCGGTAACGCCAGAAATTCGGTAATTTTGGCCATTACCGACCAGTATTAGGCTTCCTACATCTGGCCCTTTGTGAGCCACTCTCATTGCTGGCATGACGTTTTTTTTAATTAACGGAGCATTGTGCATTAATGCGCTTTAAATTTTAAATGCATACTGGGGTGTACAGAGCCCTCATTGCTGTGCGTCCGCTACATGAACGGATATTTGTTTGTTGTGTAGTGTGCAGTACTGGGCTATACAGAGCCCTCATTGCTGTGCGTGCGCTACATGAACGGATGCAATAGGCTCTTGCTCTACAAGGTCTGCTGGCTGTTTGTTTAGCAAATTCATACAGCGCAAACTGAACTCAAGAGTAGTAGAGGCCTTTACCAGACACCCAGTTACATTACACAAGAGCACATTCACAAAGGAACACATTGCCTTTTAGAAGGCACAGGAGATTAACTCATTTGCCCAGAATCACACATTGGTAAGCCAACGCCGTGACTCGAACAACACCAGCTTCCGCACGCGATCATCAGACGTGTTTAATCAATTAATCGCACACAATCATCATGCATGATTAATCAATTAATCTCCCCATGGTCCCCCTGTTTACTAAAAACAGGGTGCTAAGGAACATTCATTTGCGTTATAAGAAGGGACCACCCCGTTAAATCTGTTTTGTGTTCTATCTACTCGTCGTTTTTTGTATCTAATATTCAGCCTCTTTCTGCTCTCCCATGTGCCCCTTTGAGATCCTCCTCTCCATCCGCATTCTGCCAGCACCCTCCTACCCAATAGTCGTCCACCACCCCCACCACGTCCACCACCACCACCACTACGTCCACCACCACATCCACCACCACCAAGACCACCATCACCACCACCACCACGTCCACCGCGTCCACCACCACGTCCACCACATCTACCACCACGCCACCACCACCACGTCCACCACCACCACATCCACCATGTCCACCGCCAACATCACCGCCACATCCACCACCACCACCATGTCCACCACCACCACCACTTCCACCACCACATCCACCACCACATCCACCACCTCGTCCACCAACACCACGTCCCCCACCACCACTTCTACCACCACCACGTCCACTACCACCACCACGTCCACCACCACCACGTCCACCACCATGTCCACCACCACCATGTTCACCACCACCACATCCACCACCATCATGTCCACCACCACCACATCTACCACCACCATGTCCACCAACACCACCTCCACCACCACGTCCACCAGCACCACCACCACATCCACCACCACCACATTCACCACCAAGTCCACCACCACCACGTCCACCACCACTTCCACCACCACGTCCACCACCACCATGTCCACCACCACCACGTCCACCACCACGTCCACCACCATGTCCACCACCACCACGTCCACCACCACTATGTCAACCACCACGTCCACCACCACATCCACCACAGACACATCCACCACCATCACGTCCTCTACCACCACCACGTCCACCACTACATCACCACCACCATGTCCACCACCACCTTATTCACCACCACCACCACGTCCACCACCACAACATCCACCACCACCACATCCACCACCAAGTCCACCACCATGTCCAACACCACCACATGCACCACCACCACCATGTCCACCACCATGTCCACCATGTCTTCCACCACCATGTCATCCACCACCACATCCACCACCACCATGTCCACCATCACCACCACCACGTCTCCACCACCACATCCTCCACCACCACATCCACCACCACCACCACATCCACCACCACCACGTCCACCACCAACACACGTCCACCACCAACATGTTCACCAACACCACTGCGTCCACCACCATCATGTCCATTACCACCACGACCACCATCACCACATCCACCACCACCATGTCCACCACCACCACATCCACCACAGCCACCAAAACCACATCCACCATCACGTCCACCACCACAACGTCCAACACATCCACCACCACCATGTCCACCACCACCACGGCCACCACCACCACATCCACCACCACCACAGCCACCACCACCACATCCACCACCACATCCACCACCACCACATCGACCACCATGTCCACATCCACCACCACCACATCCACCATCACATCCACCACCACCAACACGTCCACCACCACCTCCACCACCACCACCACGTCCACCACCACCCTATCTACCACCACATCCACCACCACCAAGTCCACCACTACCACGTCCACCACCACCACATCCACCACCATATCCACCACCATGTCCACCACCACGACCACCTGTGACAGGTAAAGTGTTACTGGAGGGCAGGGGTAATAGGAGTGTCAACCCCGGCTGTACATGGGACAACTACTGGATAGCTATATAGGAGATGGGCTGTGCACTTCCCCCTTTGCCCTCACCTACCCAGCCGGACCTTGGGCAGACTTTCTCTTCGTCTCTCTGTTGTATCTCCCTCCTATCCCTTTTACCCTACCCCTTACCGTTCTTTCACTCCATTTCCTAGTCTTCTATGCTCCTTAAATGTTTTTGTCTGTAACAAATGTAATTGTAACTGAAGTAACTCTGTAATATTGTTGAACCTCATGTATAGCGCTCTGATACCCTCGAGTCTAGCAGGCGCTATATAAAACTCATTAAATAAATAAAAATAAATAAATAAATAAAAATAAAATAAATCTGAGGATGCATTGGGTGTGAGACGACGGAAATAGGGGCTAGAAGTATTACACCCGACCCAAGATACAGTTTGAAGAGGCAATGTCACAGCGGCTCCTGTAAAAGCACTTGAAGCATCTCTACCTCACAGTGGCATACCTGCACAAGCCACTCACTCAAAACAAGCATTGGCATAGCCAATAGGTCTCCCCTTTGGGACCTTATAAGTGTTTAGCCATGCAACACTTGATGTTGTTTCACCAAGGATATTGTGCTGGATAACTAAACATTTATAAGATCCCAAAGGCGAGACCTATTGACTATGCCAATGCTTGTTTAAGTCAGTTGCTAGTAATAATTCCCACTCCTTTCACGAGAGGGGGAATCCTATTGTTGATCAGTGAATAATTATGTATAAAAGGCATATTGTCTCTGCCTTCTGTGCCAGATTTCCATGGTGGCCTAACTGGTCTAGTGAAAGGTGTCCAAATCGTGTCAAATAGTTCCATTTAATTTCAAATACCTTTCATTGGGTTTTTAGGTTGTTCAATGCTGTGTAACACAGTAATACAGGTCGACAAGCCTGACAGTATGTATTTGTTATTCCATTGTATACATTAGGAGATATCAGTTCATTAGAGTGTTATTACAATACATTAATGTATACTGTTAATTGACATTACCATGTGAAGAGACGTACAAACACAGCTGCATTCTCTCCTCATCACTTGTGCTTTGACTCAAGGGCGGAAAAAGCCCTTTTGCAGTCATAAATTCTGTGTCCCATTACATCAAGCGACCACCGTCCCTCTGAGTGCCAGCCCAGCCAGTCACTCCTCATGACATGGATATTTCCTCCAGTGTCTAAGAAGACATCTTTTCTTTGCTGCTTCAGTGGTCACCAATCTCCTCTGTCCAGGTTTGGGTGGCACCACACATTCTGAGGCATCCTGGTGGAGTGCTGGTTTTGTGTCAGGTGATGCCTACAATCCACCCATCTCAGAGAGAGCAGCCTTGATCTATTTATTTTTTGAGGGGATGACACTGCCTCCACTTGATTTCTTCGATTTGTTACTGAGTGGCCCTTCAGGCCCCTATATCTCTCCTATGCTGTGTAACTGTGGTGTGGTCCAGGTGGGAAAATGTGCAGCGGGAGAGGTATGTGAAAGTTGGGCCCTCATTTTTAAGGGGGCCCGTTGGTCCTCTTAAAAATGAGGGCCCTAGTAACTCTTCTAACCCACCCCATGGACATACCTATCTCCCGGTATCAGTAAGTCTAGGGGGCGAAGTTACTGGTGGCATAAAGTGTACCTCGTAATGAGGCTTTTTGTGATTGGTGGCTGCAATTAGCTGCCTTACCCAATAGCCAGGGTTACCAGGGTCCTCAACAATGCCTTTCTAAAATACTTTGGGTCAGATTTACAAGAACTGGCGCATCTCTGCATATTAGCAGACATGTGTCAGCTAAATTGCGTGATGGAAAAATAGCCTTGAGCCACCATGGATGCATCGCATTTACAATGCGGCACACAGTGGCGCAAGAATAGACAGATGCGTGAGCCATCTTTTGCCAGAAAAGCAGCGCATTGCTGGAGCAGTGTCGTTAGCACGACGCAACTCCAGCAATGGTCAGGAATGCCTATTCCCATCATGCTGTGTCACTCTTAACGCCTGCTTCAAGCAGGTGCAAGGTTTTCATGCAGTGGCATCGTAAAAGTGACTCAGCGTCACTTTTACGAGGCTTTCTTGTGATGGAATGCCGACCCTGCATACATTATACCCGGCGTGGGTATAATGTAGCACAGGGATTTATAACGTGACGCATCTAGGGAGCTGCGTCACGTTGTAAATATGTCGTAGCGTGGCGTATTATTTACAGCGGCACTGCAACACAGAAGTGACGCAACAGTGGCGTAAAGTTGTCGCAAGGGGCTTGGAAATCTGCCCATTTGTGCAAAGAGCTACTCGTCATTCATTTCACATTTTCCAATATTGTGTAAATAATTAATGGAATATTTACCCAGTGGGAGAGGAGACCACACTGCCTGCCTGCTTCAGTTCTGCCAGTGCAGTCTGATTAATAGAGCTGAAGTGTTCACAGCCACAATTAATCAAGTGTTTGCCCCCCAGTGTTAGAGCAGCAAGAGCTGGGTAGCCTGGGGCAGGAGCTTCATGCTAGTTGGCTCTCCTCAGCAAGGAACAATCTGTTTGTTTGGGAGTGCTTGGCAACAGTGCTTCATTTATAAAGAATTAGTGCTGGCACCCAAAGTTTTGCTCCGAAGCCTGCTGCCGGCGTTATTGAATGTCGGTGTGTCGAATACCACAGCCGCATAGTCTTGACTCGACCTAGCGTCGCCTTAATCCACCACAGACACTCCATGGCACTATATCTCACTATTGCAGATTTGTCCATTTGTAAAGCTTTTTCCATATTTCTCTTCCTCCTTCTTTCTGCCTTGTGTGTTTTCCTTCTCTTGTTCTTTGTTCCTGCTGGGCCATACTGTTTCCGTAGACCAGGTTCTGCACCACTCCAAGCACACAGGCTAGAAAGTGAGGGAAGGTGAACACTGCCTACCTGCACCATTAATTCCTTGACTCTGGAGCCCATGACTTCTGCTGATGACACATGGACAATGTCAAGACCTGATGGAACTTTACCCACATCTCAAGGTTCAGGACTGTGTGTCCGAGGTGGCTCAATGGATGAATAATAACTTTCTGAAGCTTTCTGAAGCAGGGGTCTTGATTTTTGGAGGCTCCTCCAAGACCTGGTACGAAGACTGGTGGTCCCCCTCTTTGACCAAGTGACCTACTCATGTGCCTACAGTCCGGAATCTAGGCCCTGATTACGATCTTGGCGGACAGCTAACTCCATCACAACGGTGATGGATATTTCATCCGCCAAACAATAAACCCCATTATATGCTATGGGATTTAAATTGTGGTGCACAGGATATCCATCACCGAAGTGACGGAATAACCTGTCCGGCGTGATCTTAATCTGGCCCCTAGCCTTTATTTTTAATGAGATGCTGGGTTGCATAGCCCACAATGCTTATCTCGCTCCAGACTGCTTTCTAAATCTCAAACTCCTAAAATAGATACTACTTTATCAACCTACTGATCCAGAATTTATGGTCATCACCCAAGTAGTCAAACCCTGCAGCCAGATTTCTCCTAGGACATCCTCGCTGGGCCCCACCCATATTATATCTTACCAATCAATCAATCAGGGGTTTGTAGAGCATGACTACTCACCCGTGAAGGTCTCAAGGCCCTACGGTGGGGGGCCGCCAGTCGTACTTGGTGTAGAGGTTCATTTGAAGAGCCAGGTCATGTGGTCCTTCTTGAATTGGGTCAGCGGCATGGATTGCTTGAGGTGGAGGGACCGGGCATTCTAGGTCTTGACGGCGAGGTAGGAGAAGGAACTTCCATTGGCTCTGATCTTGTGGATCCAAGGGACAGAGGCCAAGGTGCGATGGGCGAAACGGAGTTGTCTGACGGGTAGGTGGAATGCGAGGCGGTGGTTCAGGTATGCTGGTCCTAGTTGTGGAGAGTGTTGTAGTCATGTGTGAGGAGCTTGAAAGTGATCTCTTATTGACCAGGAGCCGGTTAAGTTGCTTGAGGTGTTGCTGCGTGACGTGGCTGCGGCGGGGTATGTCGAGGACCAGTCTGGCGGCGGAGTTTTGAATGTTCTGTAGTCTCTTGAGTTGCTTCTGGGTGGCACCAGCGTAGAGTGCTTTGCTGTAGGTGAGTCTGCTGGTGATGAGTGCATGGGTGACAATCTTTCTGGATACTGTGGGGATCCATCTGAATGTCTTTCGAAGCAGGCACAGTATGTAAAAGCAGGCTGAGGAAACTGAGTTGATTTGGTGGTTTGTTGAGATTACTGAGTCCAGTATGATGCCATGGTTGCATGCGTGGTTGGTAGAGGTGGGAGGGGTTCCGAGAATGGCTGGCCACCAGGAGTCCTCCCAGGCTGAAGGGATGGGACCTAGGGTGAGTACTTTGGTCTTGTTTTAATTGAGCGTCAGGAAGCTGTCTTTCATCCAGGTGGTGACAGTCTTCATTCAGCTGATGAAGTTGGTTCTGGCAGTTGTGGGTTCATTGGTGAGGGTGAGGATCAGCTGAGTGGCATCCGCATAGGAGACGATGTTGAGTCCCTCGCTTCTGACAATGTCTGCGAGGGGGGCCGAGTACATGTTGAAGAGGGTGGGGCTCAGGGAGGAACCTTGGGGCACTCCGCAGCTGATCTCTGTAGATTTTGAGAGGAACGGGGGTAGCCTGTCTCGCTGTGTCCAGCCTGTGAGGAAGGAGTGGATCCAGTCCAGTGCCTTGTTGCAGATGCCGGCGTCGTGGAGACTCGTGATTAGGGTGCAGTGGGAGACATTGTCAAAGGCAGCAGAGAGGTCCAGTAGGATGAGGGCGGTGATCTCACCCTTGTCGAGGAGGGGGTGGATCTCGTCGGTTGCTGCAAGTAGTGTGGTCTCCGAGCTGTGGTTGCTTCGGAAGCCAGATTGGGAGGAGTCTAGTACGTGGTTTACTTCAATGAATTTGGAGTTGATGGCTTTCTCAATTACTTTGGCTGGGAAGGGGAGGAGGGATAGGGGTCTGAGGTTCTTGAGGTCTGTTGGGTCTGTGGATCGCTTCTTCAGTAGGGGGTTGATCCCTGCCTGTTTCCAGTCATCCTGTAAGGTGGCGGTTTCGATGAAGCAGTTGATGGTGTAGCGAAGCTAGGGGGCAATAGCGCCAGCTGCTGTGTGGAATATGTGGTACGGGCAGGTATCCGGGGGCTCCTGAGTGGATCCTCTTCATGGTCTTGAGCGTGTCCTCTGTTGTGAGGAGGGTCCAGCTGAGCATGGTCTGTTGGGGTGTGGCGTGGTTGCGTGCAGTGGTGGTAGGCATAGTGGCAGAGTCTGGGGCATAGAAGCTGTTGTAGATCTGCCTGATCTTGTGGTCGAAGAAGGTGCTGAGTTTGTTGCAGAGTTCTTGGGAGTGTGGGGTGTCTGTGGTCTCGCTGTTGGGCCTTGCGAATTCCTTGATGATGACAAAGAATTATTTGTTGTTGTGTGCGTTGGTGTTGATTCTGTCTTGGAAGGGCGTCTTTGTTTGGGGTTCTGAGGGGGAAGTGGTGTGCGTTGACTGCAAATTTGAAGGTTACGTGGGTTTCTGGGGTTTTGTTGTTCCTCCATTTCTACTCGAGTCGTCGGCAGGTACTTCTGGACTCATGGAGGGCATGGATGAACCAGCTGACTTCCTTGGTGTGTTTTTTGTCTGGCCTCTTCTTGAAGGGTGCCAGAGTGTCAGCGCAGTCGGAGATCCATCAGGTGAGGTTGCGTGCTGGCATCAGTTGGCAGTGGCAGAGTGGTTGTGCTGAGGGAGTCAATGAGAAGTTCTTCAGTGGCCTTGCCCCAGCAGCGACAGAATGCAAAGGTGGAGCAAAAAAGAAAAAAGTCCTGTTTGGGAAGACATTGGAGGCTCTATGGACCACTGCCTGCCGCCCCCGCCCTCCCCACCAAAAAAGTTCCTGGCATGAGTCCCAGAGGGCAAACTGGCCCTAAAGGACACTGATACATCACTTTCCATATAGCAAACGATAGATGTATGCCTCTTTCATGGCCCTTCCTATCTGTGATTCACAAAGGGTCACCAAAACCCTTTCAAGAGTAAACGAGAATTTTTCATATATAAGCCTTTGAACATCTGGGCCTAAATTCTATTCTATAGTTTATGTGTATGTTACAGGATATGAGCGTTTGGACGCCCTTGTGAGTGTGTAATATGATGTGTGGGGTGTCAGCTGCACTCAGCATCACTTAAACTTCACATAAACTGTTCAGCCCCTTGGTGTGGACCTTAATCAGTTTGCAAATATGGTCTTGACATCCAGAAACACATTCATCTACAAAATGCCACCCACTTGCTTTGAACAGAAAACCCCCTTTTGCTTCAAGGACACTCTAGCCATCTCTCTGCTCTCCTCCCACCAACCAAAACTTGGAAGAGAAGATGTGGTCTCACAGCTAGACTGCCGACCTTGGAGTTGCAAAGCCAAGGTTCGAGCCTCGGGGTTGACTCCACATCCTGTGATTCTAGGCAAATCACAGAGGGCCTTATTTATGAGGCTGTGCGTCACTTTTACACCGCTGGTACGTCACTTTTCGTGACGCACCAGCGGTGTAAAGAAATTACCTTATTGCACCATATTTACAAAGTGATGCGTCTAGGTAGATGTGTCACTTTTTAAACCCCTGTGCCACATTATACCTGCGCCAGGTATAATGTATGCAGGGTGGGCGTTCTGACGCAAGAAAGGGTCATAGAAGTGACGTAGTGAAATCTATAAGATTTCACTGCGCCACTTCTAGGACGCAAATGTGTCAACATCTTACGCCTGCCTCCCAGCAGGTCCTTTCACATAGGGCTTGCCCCTTGTGAAAGGACACATTGCTGGAGTCACTCCAGCAATGCGTCACTTTTGCGCCATAAAGAATCGTCAGAAATACTGACCTATCTGTAACTCCTTACGACATGATGCGTCATACAGTAAATATGACGCATCAATCATGTTGCAAGGAGGGCGCACTGAGAAGTGACGCATCGCTGCTTTCACCCAGCGATTCGTCACTTCTCATAAATGAGGCCCTTACTCTCCCCGTGCCTACCAAAAAATGAATGTGTTCTTGTGTAACATAACTGGTGCCCATGTAAAGCGCTCCAATACCTTCGGGTCGAGTTTGCGCTATACAAATCTGCAACAAAAAAAAACACTGAAAGCTTTCCACCACCACAAAAAAATCCACAGGTTTTCTTTGTCAATGCTTGTTTCACTTATTTCACACTTGCTGTGACTTTATCACTGTCAAATGTGTTAAGAGGCAACTTCGGGGGCCGGTGACATCTCTTCCTCTAACAGCACCAGGTAGTCCAACTGAGTGTGTGACGTCACTATTGCTAGCCTATGGTTTTGCTGAAGTGACTTTGATGGAAGGCGCCATCCTCAGCTCCAGGACATGCGCAGAACAGTTTGAAAGATGGCTCGAGGCCAGCCAGACACACTTGAATGCTAACAAGAAGTGACAAGGGATCCATGGGTGAGATAATAAGGTGTCCCTTGAAGCCATGCCATAGGTTGACCTCAAAGAGAGTCGGGGGTTGGCCGGTGGCTACTGGAATTACCTACTCATCAGGGCAGCGGGGAGGCCGTGGCTTGCGGCAGCTCACATCTGTGCAGCAGAGAGCGAAGACACTGCCAGGCTCAGCCTTGGCCGTCCAGAAGTATGTAAATAGGCTGGGGAACATTCCTGACGAAATTGAGGTGGAATTCAGCCAATATACCGTGAATTAATAACATTTGAAAATGTGGTTGCGGAGATCTGGCTTGCCGCGCGGTATTTACGGCTACAAGGTTTTTCACATAACGCAGAGAGCGCAGTGAATCAAAGAGACACATCATTTGAGGGCAAATGGGGTCCACGCGCTCCTCAGCCGGCCCATCTCCCCGCCTCTACAAGCATAGAAGATGCATCAGGTCTGCAAGGGGGGGGGAGGGGGGTTCACCACCCGAGGAGCGGCGGACGAGGGGTGATTAACTATGCATTAAAGTCCTGGTGCTTTTCAGAACATTCTATTACTTTCCCTATATCATTTCTCCTCCTTCCAAAGTCTATCCATATATGCAACGGATGTAAGCAGACCTACTACCTTCCACGTCATCTACCACCCTCAAGGTCAAAACCACACATTAGTCATCAAAAATCAATCTGAATTTCTCGCCAAGCAACTGAAAGCTGCAGCTAATAACATTTTATGCAATTTCAATCTGCACAGGGGTAATCTGAGGCAATCTCTAGCTTCTCAATTAGTTTACTGTCACAGGGTAGGTAAGAAGGAGCACTTATAAGAGTACGAGTCTGGGTAGACAGAAGGAGGACCTGCAAAAGACAACAGAAAACATAGAAGCTGAAAAAAGACTAGAAGGAAAACCAATAGAAAGTGAAAAGGGACATGGAGAAAAAACAAAAATAGAAGTAAATATCAACAGTCAGGAGTTGCAGGAACCAAATGGGAGTCACTCGGCCAGATCCACGCAAACCGAGAAAGACAGAGCAAACCCGTTGGACCAGTAGGAGGAAGTGCTATAGCACGAGAACAAGTTAATTGCCTTTGGTTACGTTGCCTTTCTGGTGGATACTCTAATCGCGGATTCCTCACTTGCTGAATTATTCATGCAGGCACCGGACTGGATCAGGAGATATTTCTCAGTAGTTCCCTCGGGTGCAGGTAGGTGGCGTTGTGCAGCTCCACACACAGTAGGTGCTGGGAGGCTACTTGCAATAAGTCTACCCACTGGTAGTAGGTCAGGATAGCCCTCCAATCCATCGTTCTTTTGATCACCACGCGACCTCAGTTTGTACCCAGCCATATGCAAATCAGTCTTGACCCTGCTCTCATGGAACAGTCCAGCCTGAACTGCCAGGGCCTCCCTGAACCGGAACACAAGCGACCTAGGACCGGTTTTGCCCTGGTTATGGTCTCATCAGCTGGGTCCAGCTTGGTTCCAGTGACACAGTGAGCGCAGGACCTGCGTCTGGGCATACCCATGCCACTTAAGGCGGTGCATGAAACACACAAGAGGTGTTGGGAGGCTGCAGCTCCACATCAGGACCGTCCCACTCCAGAAGTAATGTTGGGGCTACCTCCAGCATCAACGTCAGTGTCTTTCTGATAAATGTCTGCCCTGTCATACGCAGAGCCCTCAGTCATCAGATTGCATCAGGGTGCAGATCTTTAATTGGACCCTTTTTAGTATGGACCAAAGGAGTCCCTTCGAGAGAAACAGAGCTGAGGGCTAGTGAGGAATCTGTGGCTATATAGAGTATCCACCAGAAAGAGCATTACCAAAAGTAAATAACTTGTTCTTCTGATGAATACTTCTAACTGCAGACACCTCAACTTTTGAGTAGATTCTAAAGCAGTGCCCACCTCGGTTGGTAGGTCTGTGGGCTGACTCAGACCAGAAAACCTGCAAGATCAACTAGGCAAAGTGCCCCTTCCACCAGACCTGGCTCTACAAGCAGTAGTGCTTCATGAACATGTGAACTGAGGACCATGCCGCTGCCTGTCAAAAATCCAAAGAGGGCACTACATGCCCGAGCAAAGTCGAAGCAGCTTTTGCTCTGGTAGAATGAGACAGGAGACTTTCTGGAGGATGTTCCTTTGCTAGGCCACAGCAGATCTTCATACAAAAGAAGATCCATCTGAAGATGGATAGTTTTGCACTGTTTTTCTCCTCTTTGTCTCCAAGAACCTCATAAAGATCGTCCACCAAATGGTCCCTAGTATTATCAATGTAAAACCTCAGAGTTCTCTTTGGCGCTAGGTGAGGGAGTCTCTCCTCCTCCTAGATGTGTGAGGTAGTGCGAAGAACGTCAAGAAGGTGATAGACTGCCCAATGTTGAAAGGTGTTATAATTTTCAGGAGGAACGCAGCTTTAGTCCTTGGCACTAGCTTGGCCAGAAAAAAAAGGTCGTGTACGGTTGCTGGACTGAAAGTGCTCGCAGCGCACTCACGTGACGAGCTGACTTGATCACTATGAGAAACATTGTCTTCAAGCCGGATTGGAGGACAGGTGCTCATTACCAAAGTTCAGAGTACCATCTTCTTCCAGCCGAATTGGAAGCCACTAGGATGACTCGGGCCTGGCCATCCCTAATCTCCTTCAGAAATGTGGGCATGAGAGGTAGAGACAGAAAGATGTACAGGAGTCCCAAGCTCCAGTCAATCCGAAAAGCATCTCCAACTGAGAACTACCTTGGGTGTCAAACGTGCAAAAAGTTTGAGCACTGCATGTTCTTCATGGAAGGAAAACATAAAGTCAGGGTTCTCCCCATTGCTGGAAGATGCCCGGTGCCATCTCTGAAAGTAGCCATCATTCGTGATCTGCTAGGGTACGCAAGCTGAGTTTGCTCTACCTCGTGTTCTAAGAAAAGTATTATACAATCATGGAGATGCCCTGATGACTCAGCTAGTTCCAGAGCCAAAAATATTATTGACCCAGAATCCACAATCCCACTCTGCCATGCCATGCTTGTTGCAGTACCACCTGGCGATGGTGTTGTTTGTGGGAATGTGCACCTGGGGCTCCCCACAGATTGATGTGCACCTGGGTTTCCGTTGGAGTCCAGTGTTCTCTGATCTCTAACTCTCCCACATGACCTCCCCATACCAGCAACGATGTATCCGTCATGTCCATTAGCTCTGGGTGGGGTAGGGAGAGGTGTCTGCCACAGGTCAAATTGTGGTACATTGGCCACCACTGCAGCCCTTTTGCAGTCTCCTCCGACACCTGTATAAAGTCTGAAAGATTTCTTTGGTGCTGGGCCCACTGAAAGTTCAAATCCCACTGCAGAGCCCACATGTGCCACCTGGTGTGGTCCACTTCCAGGATGCAGAAGACCAAGAGGCCAAGAAGCCTCAGAGCCATTCTCACTGAGACCAAATTCAAAGATTGAGGCTTCAGGATCATAATCCGAATGTCCCGGACTCGTTGAGGTGGAGGGAAGGCTTGAAACTGCACTGTTTCCAGGATGGCTTCAATTAAAGGGAGACTCTATGAAGGAGTCAGTTGTGACTTTGGCACATTGCTGGAAAATCCCAGGAATGATAATTGGTTGGCCATCATCAGGAGGTGCCTCATGACTGGTTGAGGTTCAGCAACCAGTCATTGTGGCATGGGGAGACTGGTATTCCTAGCCTTTGAAGATGTGCAGCGACTATCACCATCCCTTTTGTGAATAGCCGAGGGGCACTGGTGATCCCAAAGGGGAGCACCAAGGACTAAGCGAGAGGATGTGGTGCAGTGGCCAAAGCTGCCGACTCAGGAGCTGGGGATCCGCTTTGAGTCTCGGCGTTAGCGCAGCCTCCTGTGATTCTGGGCAAATCACTTAATCTCTCCATGCTCATGGGCAGCGCCTGGATACTCTCACGGGTAAAAAACTGTACTATATAAATTTACAAAATAAACAAACAAAGTGCTCATGTCCTACTTGAAACCGCAGGTAGTGTCTGCGAGATTGCAGGATGGGCATGTGGAAATATGCACTCCATTGCCATCATTCAGTCACTTGGACTAAGGCCATGTTAAACTTAGGCCAAGGTGGACATCTTGAACTTGTCCTTTTTGAGGAAGAAGTTCAGAGGGCGGAGGTCTAAAGTAAAACTAAGTCCTCTCTCCTTTTTCCTCATCAGAAAGTCCTGGGACCAGTAGTCAGTCTCCACCTCTGATTCCGGTACCCTTTTTGCAGCTCCCTTTTCCAAGAGAGCTTGAACTTCCCTTCGTAGAAGGGGCAAGTGTTCCTCTGGAAGCCATTAAGGTGTCGGTGGCATGTTTGGAGGTGTGGAAAGCAAGGGCAGGCCATATCCATGCTGCATGAGCTGAAACACACATGTTTTAAAAGCGACGCCTTGCATCCGGCAAAAGCAACAACAAGTCGGACCTCCAACCAGGGCAGAAGGAGGGGTGGGGGAATTGGGTAATCTTGTCCATTGTGCTTCTGTATTTGAAAGAAAATGTTCATGGATTAAAGGAATAAAGATAACTTCTTCTACAATCCAAAATACCACACTTTCTTGTCCTTTCATTTGGGAAGCCATCTATCTGCAATTTAAAGTGTCTCAGACTATGGACAATAATTTCTGTGATACTGTGTTTACTTGTGTTTTTCGCGTGCAAGGCCGTTTGTGTGGAATTGGGTTGCTTGTTGCCTCTTGGGGCCTGAACACTCTCGGCTTGGTTGCCAACATTTTCCTCTAAAAGCCTTGAAGGACTCTTGCAGTTGAGGCAAGGTCTGTCGTGACATCTACTATAATCCTTCTCCAAAACCTTGAAAGGACCGATGCTGCTGTGGAAACGGTAGTGTGGGCAGTGCTAGCCGTGCTGCTCCCTGCTTTCCTCAATGCGATGCAATGCTGACCCCACTTTGTCTCCAAAGAGACGGGTCCATGAAAAGGTATGTCCAGGAGTGGCTGTTAAAGGTCATTCGAAAGTTTCCAGATTTGTCAAAGTTCCACTCTGGTACCAACTTCCCTACCCAGACATTGGTAGTGTCCAGCCCCGACTAAGGCCCGATTTCGGCCGTTACCGACCGGTATTTGGAATTTGAGATGTAGGGGGCCTAAATATTACCGATTCAGTAAATTTACCGATTCGGTAAATCTAGATGTAGATGGCACTGAAAAGAATTTGTTATTTACCACAAAATAATATTTCGTGGTAAATAACGAATTCCAGTGTACATGCACATCTGTGCAGGTACACCTGTGCCATGTGGCACACATACACATACATGCCCTTAGGGCATGTATGTGTGCCACATGGCACACAAGCCAGAATCAGGGGTGCAACAGGGTGTCAAAGTGACACCCTGCCACCCTTGACAATTCGGTAATTTTCCCGAATCGGTATTTACCGATTCGGTAATTGCCATTGATTCCTATGGGCCTCAAGGCCCATAGGAATCAATGGCAATTACCGAATCAGCCTCAAGGCCCATAGGAATCAATGGCAATTACCGAATCAGCCTCAAGGCCCATAGGAATCAATGGCAATTACCGAATCAACCTCAAAGCCCATAGGAATCAATGGCAATTACCGAATCAACCTCAAGGCCCATAGGAATCAATGGCAATTACCGAATCAGTAAATACCGATTCGGTAATTACCGAATCTTAACGATTCGGTAAATGTTACAGAATATTTACCTACAAGGCATTTACCAATTTGTAAATAACGAATCGGTAAAATTCGGTATTTACGAATCGGTAAATGCCATTTACCTACATCTGGCCCATAATCACATATTTTTTGCTTTTTCACCTTCTGATTTATCTGTTAAAGACCGTCACAAAGGTCACCTCCAATTGCAGGCAAAATACGATTACCATATCATGCGTATAACACCCCAGGAGGCAGCTCGAGTTTGCTAACCGGAGGGCAAGACTGGCAGATGAGAAGATTCGCTTTATTACAAATGCCTCCATGTTCTTCTATTCTCTGTCTGGCGGGGTGGTTGTGAATGTATGTTGGTTCAGCCGGTTGGTGGAGACCTGAACACTGAGGGGCAGATTTACAAGCCCCTTGCGCCTTATTTACGCCGCCGTTACGTCACTTTTGTGACGCAACGGTGGTGCAAATCCTGCACCATGGTGCAGGGTACTTACAACGTGACGCATCTGGGAGATGCATCACGTTGTAAAGCCCTGCGCCACATGTAGGCGTTCCTGGGCGGGGGGGGGCGTTCCGGCGCCGGAACGCCTCCTAAAAGTGGCTGAGTGAAATCTACAAGATTTCACTCAGGCACTTTTAGGGCCATGCTGGGTCAAAACCCTGCGCCTGCCTGAAGCAGGCGTAAGGATTGACGCAGCATTAACTAGATAGGGCTCCCAGAGCATTGCTGGAGCCGCGTCACGCTTGCGACGCAACTCCAGCAAAGTGTCACGTTTACGGAACAGATGCGTCACGCATCTGTGCCGTTTTTTGCCCCATGGTGCGCCGCATTGTAAATGCGGCGCATCCATGATGGCGAAGCTGTGTCGCACAATAACTGGCGCATCCCTGCTGATATGCAGGGATGTGCAAGTTATTGTAAATATGCCCCTGAGTCTGTCGGGTGTCGGTCCCTGCAGTTGGAAGGATGGGTCCCCGGAGCTGGCCTGTGTCCCCTGGTTATCTGGTGGTAAACAGAAGTCCAAGATCCTGGTTTCACCCAGGTGCCCAAAGGTGTCTGTCAGTGCCTGGTTAAAGGGAAGGAGTGGTTCCAAGGAGGTCTCCCCTGACTGCAGCACCTCCATGAGTATGTTGGTCTTTACTTCCACTGAGGGGAGCTAAAGGTCAAGAACTTCTGCTGTCCTTCTAATGACTATTGCAATCAATGCAGATTCCTTAGTAGAAGGGCCGGGAGGGGATTTGAAGCCAGTGTCAGTGGAGGTATCAAAGCCAGTGGTCCAAAATAGGTTCTAGTCATCTTATAGTCACAACGTGTCGGAACTGCCATCAACTTGTGGTTCCAGACCTGAAGATCTGTAGACGAATGGAAGCATACCAGAATCAGGGTGAACTTGGAACAGGGGTCGAGGTGAGCACGGCATTGAGCGAGGTCAGGGTGGATTCACTTCTGCATCCGAAAGGACTATGGATTCTTCCTCCAGCATCATCAGTGTCACTGCCAGCACCGACACATGGTGCCCTAGTACAGGTCTTTGCGCTGTATAGGGATTTAAGGAAAAGTATAGATCTGAACTAAAAAACTACCAGAAAATGGTAAGAGAGGAAAAAAGCGCCTTTTTTAAAACTAGAATTGAGGAGGCAGACAATCCTACGAAGGAACTGTTCCGTATCTACAAAGAATTGACAGACACCACACGCTTAGATACGCAAGACACATATTCCAACGATATATGTGAACAAATAGCAGATTTCTTCGTCGAAAAAGTCGAGAAAATTCATGCCACCTTCCCCAAACCCAATAATTCAGGAAAGGAGGCAATGACTAAAGCCTCAACTACTCAAAACTCCACGCTTACCAAATTCACTACACCTGACAAAAAAGACCTTATCAATATCATCAATGGCATTCATTCAGGCTCTCCCAGTGATGTGTGTCCATTGGTAAAAAGCAAGGACATCATGGAACACTTTCTTATAGATAATATAAGAAACATGATAACCCTTTCTTTTCAAGAATGTAATGTACCTGAAGCCTGGAAAACAGCGCAAGTCATACCTCTAAAAAAGAAACCCAACATCCCTATCACTCAATTCCAAAACCTCAGGCCCATTTCTCTCCTGCCGCAATGTGCCAAGATAATAGAAAAAATAGTTAATAAACAGCTCATGGCCTTTTTAGAAAAGGAAACTATACTCCACCCCTCTCAATCGGGGTTTAGACCTGGCTATTCCACAGAATCAGCTGTGCAGTATTCTACGGAATGTATCCGTAAGATGGTGGACGAGAGAGAGACAGCAGCGTTGGTCATGTTAGACCTAAGCGCAGCATTTGATACTGTGCTTCACTCCACGCTGCTGTCTCGACTCTCGGATATAGGAGTGAAAGACCATGCACTACGTTGGCTCGAATCTTTTCTCACCAAAAGATCGTTTCAACTGCACTGCCCACCCTTTACATCATCTTCTCGTAGCGTGAGCCATGGGGTTCCACAGGGCTCCAGTTTGAGCCCTACCTTATTCAACATCTACATGGAGCCCCTGGCTCACGTTGCAGAGAACTTTGGGGTGGGCATTGTAAGCTATGCCGATGACACCCAGTTGATGTTTAAACTTACCCCAGACACCGAGGAATACGCCACCAATTTCTCCAGCTGCATGGCGGCTGTTGCCACCTGGATGGACAACAATTGCCTCCGCTTAAATGGAGACAAGACAGAGGTGCTGGTGGTGGGGAACAAAACTTTGATATGGTCTCAGGCATGGTGGCCTACGGCCCTGGGTGAACTCCCCTGTCCTGTAGAAAAAGTAAAAAACGTAGGGATTATGATTGATTCGGACCTCTCGGGTAAATCCCAAGTTAGCAAAATAACAAGCAAGTGCTTTGGCACGCTAAAAACCCTGCGGAAAATCATTGATCTTATTCCTATTGGAGCCAGAAAAATCATTGTTCACGCTCTAATAACGCCTCACTTAGATTACGGTAACGTTCTCCTCTTAGGCCTGAACAAGAATCTTTTGCACCAGCTGCAATGTATTCAGAATACTGCCGCTCGCATGGTGTTGGGTCTTCCAAAAAGAACCTCTGCCAAGGCGGCCCTTTACAAATTGCACTGGCTCCCTGTTAGGGAAAGAATCAGATTTAAAAGCCTCTGCTACGCCATCGAATTGCCCACAATAAAGGACCTACCTACCTTAGAAGTCTCCTAACCATCCATCGACCGATCAGAGACTTAAGATCATCTGGTATGACACAATTCAAACTTCCCCGCATTTCCAGAGCAAAAATGGGGGGTAGATCCTTTCGCTACTTAGCAGTGAAGCATTGGAATGCCCTCCCAGTGCATCTGCGAATGGAACCCTCGGAAACTCTATTTAGAGCTAAATTAAAAACTCACCTCTTCCGCAATAATTCCTTTTGGTCTTTTCTCCGGTTCCTTTCCCATGAGAGTTGTCTGTCAGCAGTTAGCGCGGGGACACACAGTTTTGTGCAGCCATGCGCTTTATAAATGTCCTATTATTATTATTATTTAGTGAGAACAACAGGGGATAGGTCCGTGAACGTGGAGTGAGGGCTAGACCTTCTTTTAAATCGCAAAAACACACAGTGCCCACACCACAATTACTAAATCAATACTTTGATAGGGTAAGAAACCAATTTATTGTAACTTCCCTAAGACAACCTTATTTTGTGTCCATTATTTTATACTTTTTGTCTTTTTCAAAAAATCATGATAGAAAGAAAGACAATACATTCACAATATTTACAAAACTAAATGCACTTTGTACAAGCTTCAAACACAAACATTATTTACAATCTAAAACATTTTTGCATCAAACATTTATATACAGACAAAGAAATATTACATTCAAAACATGAGAAAAACAAATATTGAGGGGGAATATAAACAACTTAATGACTTATAGGCATTTAGATACTGGACCAGCCGGTCCTAGTGTATTTCGTAAGTCAATTTATTCCACCCAAACAATAATGCCGACGCGTTTCTAGACCAGGCGTGGCGTCACTGGTCTTTCATCAGGGCTGTGGATTCTTAATCTCTGAAAAATGCAAAAACATTGTTTTGCTTAATCAGGCTTGTTGACAAAGGGGTTCCTTTTTCAATCGTGGCTACAGAAAAATAAGGCTACATACCAATTTTGTTTAAGGGAACTCGAGGCAATGACTCTTCTAATAGTCCAGTTCACTATTTGTTATGGTGGCCCAAATGGATGTCTAATTTTTTTTATAAAGAATGTATGTAAATATGACCCGTTCGAGTCTTAAATTAACTTGATTGAAAACCTGAATGAAAAGAATGGTTGCGTACCTTGGTATTACTGAAGTGCCAAAGCACGGCGGGTTCGCTCGTACAACGTAACCATCAAGTTCGTTTTCTAAAACAATAAGGCAAGTTGTTTGGTACGCGTGGAGATTTCAAAAAGGACTTGTACTAATGAATGCGGTCTCTTACAGCAACAAGTGAGCCTACCTTATCAGAGTCTCGTAGCATTAAAGCTGAGGATTTGAGGGCCAAAGTCTCCGTCCTGTAACGCAAACAGAACGTTGTATTTAAGATCACCATCTAGGAGCGCATGGATGCGAGTTAGAAATGCGTGGGAGCGGTGTCCACACTTACCAACTCCCTTGCCACCGCACGCCGTTACTGGGATCTGTTTTCTCTCATTGAAGATGGCCGCCAAAGTTTTGTGTTTATTTTATGTACGCGCTTGCACTGGTGCATTATGGAACTTGTGGTCGAGAAACCGGCAGCACTCCTGGTCTGGACGCCATACAAATGTTCTTATATAGCAAGGTTTTGCGTTCAAGTATACATAATAAAATGATGGTTTGGTGGATATAAGCGATAGTGAATTCGAACGATGCCTACCCTAATGCCTAAAGATTGAGCATAATGGTACTCGTAAAGCAAGTGTTAAATTTTTCATACTGGTGACATCAAAGGGGCCTTGGACCATACTATTAGTGAGTAGAGAGACATAGTGCCTGCCAGGGATGTCAAAACGATGCAAGTCAGAGCACTCCCAGTGCTTATATATGCTCTATCTCAGATAGGTTATTCAGACCGGTCTGCGCGCTGTTAACCTCTTGGCTGCTAATGACAAGGGTAACTCGTCATGCACTTTTCATTGATTTCAATGGAAATTAGAGGAGAATAGTAAAATGGCCTTAGCAGTAAAGGGGTTAAACTTAAGAATGAGGTAAGCCTCTTTCTGTAACAGAACACGCTCCACATCATGGCATTTAGACTTTGAATTTACCGTATACAGAACAGACCATTTAAATTCCTGTTCGTTGTGGCCTTTCTCACAGAAATGTTCTACCATGGGTGCAGACATAACCTTCTTCTTAATACAAGATCTATGCTGACTTATTCTTTGATTTACTTGTTGACAAGTTTTGCCTACATAGAATAGCTGGCAAGGGCATCGCACCACGTATACAACATTTTTCGTTCTACAATTGGAGAAATCTTTGTGTCTCCATTTTGAGCCGAGGTGAATGAACTCATCACCTTCAATTGTGCTGGAAGAAGCGACGCAATTGCCACACTTGTGGTGTCCTTCAATCGGCTTAATATTCCATTGCGCCAATAGGTCACTTTTGGGCTTTTGAGTAACAATGTCAGCGCAAATAAATTCATCTCCAATACTGCGTTTTTTTTTTAAAGGCAAAGATAGGTTTGGGGAACGGACAGTTCAACCCCTCCAATAAATGCCAGTTCTTTAACACAGCTTGTCGTAGCTTATGTGTGTCCGGACAGAAGGTTGTGACGCACACTAGTTTATTGAAAGGTGTGCGTTGTTTACTTTGCAGGAGGCATTCCCTTGGTGTGTACTTCGCACGCTTAAGGGAATGCTTAAGGAGCTTCCTAGGGTAGCCCCTTTCTTGCATATCCGAGCAAAACTTTCGGGCATGTCGCTCGTATTCCTGTAGATCCGAACAGTTCCACCTGATTCTAAGTAGCTGTCCGTAAGGAAGATTAGCTTTTAAACTACGTGGATGTGAACTCTTGTGGTGTAAAGTAGTGTTCCTGTCGGTATCTTTCTTATACAGTGATGTTGTTAACAGTCCGTCCTCGCATTTCAACTCAATGTCCAGAAATGTCATATGAGTAGAGCTACTCTCTATCGAGAATTTTATATCTCGATGCTTTGTGTTGAGCCATCCATGGAAGGCCATTGAATCGGTATGGCTCCCCTGCCACAGGAGCCAGACGTCATCAATGTACCGGTACCACTGTTTGATTTGTTGTTGGAAAGGGTTGTTAGTGTCAACAAACGTTTGCTCATACTGTGCCATGAAGAGCACTGCCATTTCTGGGGCGTAAGGACACCCCATGGCAGTGCCCTTCACTTGCATGTAGTACTGGCCATTGAAGGTAAAGTAATTTTTCTTCAAGGCTATCGATGCCAATTGTAAAATGAAGCTAGTAGGCACCCGATGTGGTCTTTCTCCTAGATCGAGGTATAACTGCATTACTTCCAAGGCTTCCTCCTGGGGGATCTGGGTGTACAAGGACGTGACGTCCATCAACACCATGATGTCTGTCTGGGGGTCAAAACTGGTGCCTTCCACTTTAAGCAAGAAGTCGGTCGTGTCACGTAGATATGATTTTACCTGACACAAACATGGTTTCAGGAAGAAGTCTACATATTGTGCTATTGGCTCTAAACAAGAGTCACACCCGGAATCTATGGGGCTTCCCGGGGGCTCTTGTAGGCTCTTATGGATCTTCGGAAGAAGATAGAGGACTGGGGTCCTGGGAAATTTCTTATTAAGGTAATCATATTCCTTGTTGCCCAAGAAACTACTCTCCTTTCCGAAATCCAAAATCTTCACAATTTGGCCCTGGATGTGCTTGGTAGGGTCCTCCGTTAACTCACGATACCAAGTCGTATTTTTCACTTGCTTCTCTCCCTCTGCCAGATACATGGGGCAGGGCCAGATGACTATCGCCCGCCCTTGTCAGCTTGCTTAATGACAATGGAAGGGTCATTCTTAAGCGAACCAATTATATCTCTCGAATGTTTACTCATATTCTGTTGAGTAAAGGTCTTGGATTTCTCCATCTTAGTAATGGAAGAAAGTAGTACTTGTTCAAAAGCTTGAACATGTTTTGGAATATTGGTGTAGGGAACATACTTAGATTTGTTCCTAAGACCAGTTGTTTCTGTACTTTCAGCGAATGGAGTGTTGGCGAAAAACGCCTTCAGTCTAACCTTACGGCAGAACTCTATTGCCTCCATTTTAAGTTTGGTGTAATCAGTGTTTTTGCTAGGCACAAATTTTAACCCAAGATTGAGTACCACTTCTTCTTCCATGGATAACACTCTAGGTGACAGATTTACTACAGTCGTAGATCTTTCTATGACTTGTAGTTTTTGTTCCTGGTTCACATTTCCCATGGTACCTTGTCACACGGGATCTGATAACAGAAACCAAAAGAAGGGTGTGTCTTTTTTAGAGAAGGGCAAACAAACAAAACCCAGGTACAAGGTACCATGGGAAATGCGAACCAGGAACAACAACTACAAGTCATAGAAAGATCTACAACTGTAGTAAATCTGTCACCTAGAGTGTTATCCATGGAAGAAGAAGCGGTAAACACCGATTACACCAAACTTAAAATGGAGGCAATAGAGTTCTGCCGTAAGGTTAGACTGAAGGCGTTTTTCGCCAACACTCCATTCGCTGAAAGTACAGAAACAACTGGTCTTAGGAACAAATCTAAGTTTGTTCCCTACACCAATATTCCAAAACAAGTTCAAGCTTTTGAACAAGTACTACTTTCTTCCATTACTAAGATGGAGAAATCCAAGACCTTTACTCAACAGAATATGAGTAAACATCAGAGAGATATAATTGGTTCGCTTAAGAATGACCCTTCCATTGTCATTAAGCAAGCCGACAAGGGCGGGGCGATAGTCATCTGGCCCCGCCCCATGTATCTGGCAGAGGGAGAGAAGCAAGTGAAAAATACGACTTGGTATCGTGAGTTAACGGAGGACCCTACCAAGCACATCCAGGGCCAAATTGGGCAGATTTTGGATTTCGGAAAGGAGAGTGGTTTCTTGGGCAACAAGGAAAACGATTACCTTAATAAGAAATGTCCCAGGACCCCAGTCCTCTATCTTCTTCCGAAGATCCATAAGAGCCTACAAGAGCCCCCGGGACGCCCCATAGTTTCCGGGTGTGACTCTTGTTTAGAGCCAAAAGCACAATATGTAGACTTCTTCCTGAAACCATTTTTGTGTCAGGTAAAATCATATCTACGTGACACGACCAACTTCTTGCTTAAAGTGGAAGGCACCAGTTTTGACCCCCAGACAGACATCATGGTGTCAATGGACGTCACGTCCTTGTACACCCAGATCCCCCAGGAGGAAGCCTTGGAAGTAATGCAGCTATACTTCGATCTAAGAGAAAGACCACATCGGGTGCCTACTAGCTTCATTTTACAATTGGCATCGATAGCCTTGAAGAAAAATTACTTTACCTTCAATGGCCAGTACTACATGCAAGTGAAGGGCACTGCCATGGGGTGTCCTTACGCCCCAGAAATGGCAGTGCTCTTCATGGCACAGTATGAGCAAAAGTTTGTTGACACTAACAACCCTTTCAAACAGCAAATCAAACAGTGGTACCGGTACATTGATGACGTCTGGCTCCTGTGGCAGGGGAGCCATACCGATTTAATGGCCTTCCATGGATGGCTCAACACAAGGCATCGAGATATAAAATTCTCGATAGAGAGTAGCTCTACTCATATGACATTTCTGGACATTGAGTTGAAATGCGAGGACGGACTGTTAACAACATCACTGTATAAGAAAGATACCGACAGGAACACTATTTTACACCACAAGAGTTCACATCCACATAGTTTAAAAGCTAATCTTCCTTACGGACAGCTACTTAGAATCAGGCGGAACTGTTCGGATCTACAGGAATACGAGCGACATACCCGAAAGTTTTGCTCGGATATGCAAGAAAGGGGCTACCCTAGGAAGCTCCTTAAGCATTCCCTTAAGCGTGCGAAGTACACACCAGGGGAATGCCTCCTGCAAAGTAAACAACGCACACCTTTAAATAAACTAGTGTGCGTCACAACCTTCTGTCCAGACACACATAAGCTACGACAAACTGTGTTAAAGAACTGGCATTTATTGGAGGGGTTGAACTGTCCGTTCCCCAAACCTATCTTTGCCTTTAAAAAAACCCGCAGTATTGGAGATGAACTTATTTGCGCTGACATTGTTACTCAAAAGCCCAAAAGTGACCTATTTGCGCAATGGAATCTTAAGCCGATTGAAGGACACCACAAGTGTGGCAATTGCGTCGCTTCTTCCAGCACAATTGAAAGTGATGAGTTCATTCACCTCGGCTCAAAATGGAGACACAAAGATTTCTCCAATTGTAGAACGAAAAATGTTGTATACGTGTTGCGATGCCCTTGCCAGCTATTCTATGTAGGCAAAACTTGTCAACAAGTAAATCAAAGAATAAGTCAGCATAGATCTTGTATTAAGAAGAAGGTTATGTCTGCACCCATGGTAGAACATTTCTGTGAGAAAGGCCACAACGAACAGGAATTTAATTGGTCTGTTCTGTATACGGTAAATTCAAAGTCTAAATGCCATGATGTGGAGCGTGTTCTGTTACAGAAAGAGGCTTACCTCATTCTTAAGTTTAACAGCGCGCAGACCGGTCTGAATAACCTATCTGAGATAGCGCATATATAAGCACTGGGAGTGCTCTGACTTGCATCGTTTTGACATCCCTGGCAGGCACTATGTCTCTCTACTCACTAATCAGTATGGTCCAAGGCCCCTTTGATGTCACCAGTATGAAAAATTTAACACTTGCTTTACGAGTACCATTATGCTCAATCTTTAGGCATTAGGGTACGCATCGTTTGAATTCACTATCGCTTATATCCACCAAACCATTGTTTTATTATATATACTTGAACGCAAAACCTTGCTATATAAGAACATTTGGATGGCGTCCAGACCAGGAGTGTTGCCGGTTTCTCGACCACAAGTTCCATAATGCACCAGTGCAAGCCCGTACATAAAATAAACACAAAACTTTGGCGGCCATCTTCAATGAGAGAAAACAGATCCCAGTAACGGCGTGCGGTGGCAAGGGAGTTGGTAAGTGTGGACACCGCTCCCACGCATTTCTAACTCGCATCCATGCACTCCTAGATGGTGATCTTAAATACAACGTTCTGTTTGCGTTACAGGACGGAGACTTTGGCCCTCAAATCCTCAGCTTTAATGCTACGAGACTCTGATAAGGTAGGCTCACTTGTTGCTGTAAGAGACCGCATTCATTAGTACAAGTCCTTTTTGAAATCTCCACGCGTACCAAACAACTTGCCTTATTGTTTTAGAAAACGAACTTGATGGTTACGTTGTACGAGCGAACCCGCCATGCTTCGGCACTTCAGTAATACCAAGGTACGCAACCATTCTTTTCATTCAGGTTTTCAATCATGTTAATTTAAGACTCGAACGGGTCATATTTACATACATTCTTTATAAAAAAAAATTTAGACATCCATATGGGCCACCACAACAAATAGTGAACTGGACTATTAGAAGAGTCATTGCCTCGAGTTCCCTTAAACAAATTTGGTATGTAGCCTTATTTTTCTGTAGCCACGATTGAAAAAGGAACCCCTTTGTCAACAAGCCTGATTAAGCAAAACAATGTTTTTGCATTTTTCAGAGATTAAGAATCCACAGCCCTGATGAAAGACCAGTGACGCCACGCCTGGTCTAGAAACGCGTTGGCATTATTGTTTGGGTGGAATAAATTGACTTACGAAATACACTAGGACCGGCTGGTCCAGTATCTAAATGCCTATAAGTCATTAAAACTAAGATTCATGACCCTAAATTGCGCTCGCAAGGGGCCGGATTCTGAGAATCCGGCCCTTTGCGAGAGCGATTTTTGCATTTGGGATTCAGCATCCCAAATGTAAAAATCGCTAATTGCGATCTCGCAATTTTGCGAGGAATGACATTTAAGGAATCTCTATTTGAGATTCCTTAAATGCTATTCAACATCCTATTTAAATTTGCGAAATCGCAATTTCTAGGCGCAATTTACCGCGAGGTCAGACCTCGCGGTAAATTGCGAAAACTCAGAAAAATGCATTTAAAAGCATTTTTTTGAGTTGCATGTTACACACACACATGTCCTTTGGACATGTGTGTGTGCAACACCTGTGTGAAATGTCATTTGAGGGGTGCTACAGGGTGTCCTGTGGACACCCCTTGCACCCTTCAAATCGCAATCTTATTTGCGATTAGCTAATTGCTAATCGCAAATAAGGAATACTCCCCATTCTTTCCTATGGGCCTTTTGGCCCATAGGAATGAATGGCGAGTTATTCCTTATTTGCGATTAGCAATTAGCTAATCGCAAATAAGGAATTGTAAGGAATCGCATTTTTTTTGCATATTCCTACATGATTACCGTTTTGCGAGTCCTTAATAGCGATTCGCTATGAATCGCTATTAGGGCCTCGCAAAACGGGAGCATGATGAATCAGGCGGTAAGTTGTTTATATTCCCCCTCAATATTTGTTTTTCTCATGTTTTGAATGTAATATTTCTTTGTCTGTGTATAAATGTTTGATGCAAAAATGTTTTAGATTGTAAATAATGTTTGTGTTTGAAGCTTGTACAAAGTGCATTTAGTTTTGTAAATATTGTGAATGTATTGTCTTTCTTTCTATCATGATTTTTTGAAAAAGACAAAAAGTATAAAATAATGGACACAAAATAAGGTTGTCTTAGGGAAGTTACAATAAATTGGTTTATACCCTATCAAAGTATTGATTTAGTAATTGTGGTGTGGGCACTGTCTGTTTTTGTGGTATAGGGATTTAGAGCAGGCTCTGAACCTGGAGTCAGGGCGAACCCCTGAATCAGATCGAGAGACACAGTCAGCATTGGGGTAGATCCACCAACGTTATCCTCAATGGAGGTCTCAACGGATCCATGGGGCTAGAAGGCATTTCAGAGGGATCTAGTTGGGTACCAAAGACCTGCAACATAGGCTCCTTGAATGCTTCAATCTGTTGCCCCGGGAACCAGGGTTTGATTGGCACTAGCATTAATCAGCTCCTAATATGATGGACTTAGGCCACAATATTGAGGTACCCTGATATCCACACAATTTCTTATGACGAGAGTGACGGGAAGAAGATGTGCCTTGTTTCGACTTACCTGAACACTAAGAGTCAGATGACAACCCCTCTCAGCAATGGCCTCAGGAAGGTAAATACTCCTGAATCCTCGATTTTGACCAGGACCAGGTCTTTCGAGCAGTCCCGCTGTGCTCAGCAACTTAGAATTTAGCCTCGCAATTCTGTATGACTTTTGGAATCATCTAAATGCCTTTGTCACAAGACCATGAGTCATGTGGGGAGCCCAAAGACAGACCTCTTGAGGGTGGTCACCAACATCTGTTTGTGGCACTCCTTACAGGGGTTGAAGCCTGTTCTTTCAGGGGAGACATGTCCCTTTCACACTGGAAAAAGTCTGGATAAGGAACTCTGTCAGATGATTGAAATCGAGGGAAGGAGCTCTGAATACACGTCGGATGGCGCGGAAAGAAAGGAACTGATGGGGTTGGGTAGAGGTAGCGGTTATATTATACCCCGGAAATCACATCTGGATAAAGGCACATCGAATGTGGAGCCACAAGCCAGCGCCACCGGCAATGCAAGAGAATTGCTGAGAGAAACATCTCGATCCAGCCTGTGCCTGGGGGTATTCAGAAGATGAGGAACCCACACTTAGAAGTATCCATCAGAAATGCTCCTTTCATGCTCCCATGGCAGAAAATGATAGAGAAAGAAGGAGAGGGTACCCGAATCCCAAAGATTCAGAAGGAGAGGGTACCACCAGAGCCAGGAAGAACAGAACAAAGAGAGGGCGCCAGGAGAAGACAACTGGTGGCATCCCTTTCCCTCCACCGGGAAGAGCGGCACGTCCCTACTAAGGCTCGAGGGTGAGCTGTGATGCAGGCAAGTCCCCTAGTGATGAAAGAGGGTAGAGGAGGGCGAACAAGGGACAACAGTAAGGTAGCAGTGAAACAAGAGTTTATTTGGGGGGGGAGGGGGTTATACAGCACAAACTAGAACCGAAGGTGCCAGCGCGCTTTCCATGAGCACCAGTTGCATTACAGACAGACACATTCATTGTTGTTAGGCACGGGGATATTACGCTATTTGCCAGAATCACAGAATGTTGAGCATCCATGCCAACACTCAAACCCGGTTCCCCAGCTTTGAGGTCGACCACCCTAACCGTTATGCCACATCCTCTTATGTTGCATCAGAACTCCAATTTGTATGAAACTTTTTCATTTTTTTATGTTAAGTGTCATCTTAGAAAGCTAATGGAAAGGTACTAGAAAGAAGAAAAGTAAATAATACCATACAGAAGAAAGAGAAGTAGGCTGCCAGGGGACAACTCTAAGGTACACAAAAGCAAAACAATCAATTTCCATGAAAGGAGAAAGAGAAGGAAAGTATTTGTTTCCATCTTTTTATTATTTCATTTTCTTTTCACCATTGCTAACCCGTGTTGCCTTTGAGGGGACAATTACATAGTGTAGGAGACAATCCTTCCATTGGAGACCACGCCTGAAACCTAGAAAAGCAATAGATTTGTCAAGTGTGGGCCAAGAAAAGAGAGGGGGCTCCCAAAATACAATCGCCCATTTTAATTCCCTTAGGAATATTTGCTCATCACTACAGGAAAAACAGCTGAATGGAATTACAGCACATTTTTCATGAAGGTATAACTTTAGTCAAGGAAGTGTCTTGCTTGGTTTGTTGTGAATCTATTTAATAGTTTTCAAGAAATTAGCATTTAAAAAATGCTCAGGTAAGCCCTGAGCAGATCGTTAATTTGCGGATCCACAAAATGGCAGACCCAGGGAGGATTTGTGACTCCAAATAAACAAATAAAGGACCACGTCTGGACAAGCGAGCCTTTCCTTCTGTCCAGTATTGTGGATTCACAAAACTAGCTGCTGATTCGTAAATCTAACACATTCTAATTGGTTGCCTATCGCAGACTGCTATTGGTCATCCTGGTGAACTGAGCGGGGTGCGTCACTTTGACCCCCAGTTCCATGTCTTTGAGCCCCAAAGAGACACTCCTGGCAACAAAGTATGGAATTCACAGATCCAATGCTGAGGGCTTGGACAGGGAGGGACCAGGATTCACAATTCATCACTGGCTCTGCAAAATCAGTAGAAACAAAATACAAAAAAATGAATCCTGTGCCCTATTGCTGAGCTGGCCAACGCCACATGTAGACTTTGGTCACACATTGGGTTGGTAGCAGTGTTTAGCCACAGTCCAGAGCCCTGTGGCCAGACCGGCTGCGTATGGCCAAAGGCCGTGTGCAGTCGGTGGTTGGCTGCCTGCTGCAGGTTAGGTGCCACGTCTGGCCCGTGACCATATCCTGCTGCACAAGAAGGCTGTGTGCTGAGGGGTTCCGCGACTCGCAGTGGGTTGGGAGGCCATGCTCCGCCGCCCACCATGCTGCAGGAGTTCAGGCCCTACTTTCAATCTCCAAATGGCCCAGTTGAAGATTGCGCAGCGGGGTCTTGGCTCTCCAAGATGGGCTGAAAGCAAGGACCGGCGAGAGGCCAGACCCACTGCATGATGCCGGGACCTGTAACCGAAACTCACTGCACAGGGTTGAAGGCTGTGTGCTGCAGGGGCCTCGCCATCTGTGGTGGGTTGGGAGACCAACCCCCATTGTAGGAGGCCAGATCCTGCAGCCAAGCCGAGACACCCATGGGTATTTGCGCGCTCTACAAATTGCTTAAATAAATAAATCCCCAATACGCACTGCGAGGCCAACATAGAAGCCGTAGAAATTGGGGACAGGGTCTGGCCTTGCAGTATCTTACCAGGGGAAGGAAATCGTAAGCCATGCACAGCGGAAGTTGGCTGCCTGCAAAGGTTTGGGGTGGAAGAACTGGTTGGGGGCTAGGCTCCAACTCCACCGTGCATGGCCGAAGGCCTCATAGAGTGGGGATAGCCACCAAGAACAGGTTGGGTGCAGGGCCAGGACAGAGGCAGGAGAGTGTGCAGCAGGGGTTGTCCGCCCACTGAAGGTTTGCATAGAATCTGGCTGGCGGTCAGATCCTGTGGCCAACCCCGCAGCCCACGAACGAAGGCCTTGTACAGCGGGGCTTGGCTTTCAGCAGAGGGTTTAGTGGAGGGAACTCTTGCATGTTTTATATGAAAAAACACTGGAAAAAAACAAATGTTAAAGTGCTGTTTGGTTGACCTTGTTGTAATGCCTTAACATATGTTTCAAAACACAATACCACAGCCATGCAAACCATAACGCGCTCACCAATATTTATATCAAATAATAACAGCCCAGAAGAGCAAAATGCAATGTGAAACAACACAACATAATTAAATCAAAAAATGATAGTACATTAACTTGTCTCTTTCAAAGTGGTAGGGAAATGTGACATGTAAACTTGTCTGTAAGATGATTCACAACATTTGTAACTAAATGCATGTGTTTAATTAAGGGTGAGGTCTGAGACTTGCGTGTGGTGCGCAAGTTGTTTTGCATATTGTTGTGGGGGTTATGAATTGTTGCATAACATGCAAACCTCTGTATTAATTCAGTTTCAATTTGAAACCATAATTGCACTTTAACTTGTTTTTTAGTTGAATTTCTGAGTTTTGTTCAGATTTATGTTAAGGTATTTTAATAAATGTATATATGAATAGGTATATATGTACTGATATTTGTGTATCTGGGCGTGTGTGTGTGTGTATGTGTATATATATATATATATATATATATATATATATATATATATATACACACACACTGAAAAAACACAGGTTTCAGGGACGTTATAGTTAGTTGGACATTTCCCTCATACAAAATCATAGAAATTCATCCGTTATAGTTAGTTGAGCTAACTATAACTCACGCCCCCTTACTGCACTGCTGATGACGTCACATATTACATCATTCATGACATGGTCAGTGGCATCACTGATGACATCTCAAATGACATCACTGATGACATCATTGATTACATCATCCATGTGATAATCTAATGCACCTCCTCATACCCTAATATAACCTTTGATACACCCACTCTAAAATACAGACTACCATTTTCGAAACCATAGACACACCAATACCAGTTACTACATACCCACTCACTGATTCCTAGGTCTACACACACGTCCACTCATTCACCCATACAGTCACTCATACATGCAGTCACTCATCAATAGAGCACTGTCATATGCACTCATACACCTATACACACTCACACACCGCCACTCATCCATACAGTTACTCACACACCTAGTCAGTCATGCAAAGACTCAGTCACACTCCCATTTACTCACCTATACAGTTATACACACACCCCCTCACGTATTCATAGAGATACTAACACATACTTATTCTCTTATACAATCACTGATATAAGCACACACTCATCCATACAGCCACTCTCCCAATCACTCACTCTCACATATAGTCATTTATATATACTCCAACACTTACATATACTGCCTTTCACAAGAGTCGTTCAAACCCAACCGTCCAGGTATACAAATATTTTCATACCTTAATTGCTCATAAATGACTGAATGGGTTTGCACTAAATCACAAAAAGCACCTTTCTGGACCAAGATCTAGCTCTCGACTAGGGTTGGGTGTTAAATTACGCTCCGCCAAGGGAGTTGGTATAGCATTGGCCAGTCCCTGTTACGTATATAACACAGAGTTCCAGGCAAATTCCGTCAACCGCCGCATGGTGGAGTTTTTTCTCATGCGCGGCTCGCCAATGGTAAATTCATGAGCGTGAGCGGGAATTGATGTCCCCTAGCATGATTTTCACTCGCTAGGAGGGAGCCTGGTTAAATTTTCCCAACGCGGGAGGATGTAAAGCTAAGCAAAGGTAGTGGGAAGCTGTCACTCGAGAAGTAATTCTACTCGAGCTGCAGCAAAACCAACTCGAGAAGCAGCATTCCCTGGCGTGCTGCCATTCGCATGATGTTTCAGAGCAGAACAAGCTTCTGTTGCTAGAAATTAGCGCAACCAGCGCGACGTGCCAACTTCCGTCGTTCTCTTAATTCTGCAAAATCTCAACGAGTTTTCATGTAACTCTGTGAAATTCCACGGAGTAAAACACTGTGAGTTCCGCCTACCCCTACTTTCTACCAAATTTAGAGTAATTCCATTCAGCGGTTTTTATAGTAGTGCTGCCTAAAAAGGTCTATTGAAAATGCATGAGGATTTTGTGCTTTGGGACCCCCCTTTTTTCTCAGTCTGACTTGACAGATCAACCAAAACTTTACATGCACAAACTAAGCAAAGAAGAGCACTTTTGAAAAAAAGTTTTGTAAAAATTCATCAAACTGTGCCAAAGTTATAAGCAAAACAAAAAAAGGCATTTCCCATGGAAACTTTGACCTAACTATAACTTATATATATTTTAAACAAAGGTTAGAGCAATGTTATAGTTAGGTGGATTTGTCAGTGACAACATGAATGGTTTGAACAAAACAAAAACTGAAATTTACCAGCTATATCTAGCAGCTCTAACTATAACATGCGCCCAAGCCATGCACTGCTTATGGCCTCACATATGACATCACTCATGACATGTTCTATGACATCATTTCTGACATTACTGATGTTCATCTCAAATGCCTTTGGAGGCACACGGAATTGAAACGTGCTGCCCCCTCCCCATTTTCACTAATTTGGGACGGGTTTTGGGGTGCTTCCTGGGGCATCTGGAGACTCTGGGAGGGGGGCCATGCTGTTCCCCTACCCTTTCTGAAATCAGCCATTTTTTTCCGATCCTGCAAGAGTTTTGGGGGATAGTGGCATATTTTGCTGTTTTAATTTCTTTTTTGGTCCTGGGGTGTGGGGGCCTTTCTGGGTCCTTCCCACGAGGCCTACAGAGTCAGGGTATCCCTACACTGCTCCCATATATCTTTATTTTTTATAACTTTAGGACAGGGAACTACGGGCCAGATGTAGGTAAAATAGATTTACCGATTTTTAATTACCGAATTTTACCGATTCGGTAATTAAAAATCGGTAAATCTAAGTGGTGGATATGTAGGTATTCCAGATGTGCTGGAATACCGAATCGGAAGAATTCAGTATTTAAGCCCATAGGAATGAATGGGCATTACCGATTCGGTATTTACCGAATCGGTAAATACCGATTTTCACAAGGGTGCAGGGGGTGTCACTTTGACACCCTCTGGCACCCCCAAAACAGGCTCGGGTGCCATGTGGCAGGCATACATGCCCTAAGGGCAGGTCTGCCTGTCACATGGCATAGGTGTGCATGCACACATGTGCATGCACACCGGAATCCGTATTTTACCATCAAATTGGATTTGATGGTAAAATACCGATTCGGTAAGGCCTCTGGGACTCTGAAGAGTCCCACCTACATCTGGGTGCCTCAGAATCTGTAAAATGACAGATTTTTTATTTTACTGAATCGGTAAAATTACCGATTCAGTAATTTTACCGATTTGGTAAAATAATGCCCCCTACATACCTGTCAGCCATTTACCGATCGGTAATGGCCAAAATCGGCCGTTACCGCTCGGTAAATGGCCTCAAACGGCCACCTACATCTGGCCCTAAGTCCCCTTAACCAGTAATGGCTACCAGTCACATTTTTCTCATGTTGCTGGCAGCCACTCGCGAAAGCCTGACTTCAGTGGGAGCGATATGGCCCAAAGAATATAAAGCTCCCTAGGCCAATCAGAATGCTCTATTTTTACATTGCAGCTCCCAGAGTTTCTGAGCCTCTCGTGGACACAGCTGCCTAAATATACAATTATTTTTTACCCTTAATTTCTCAAAAACTACTGAACGGATTTACACCAGCTCATAAAAAGCACAATCTGACGACCAAGATCTAGCTTACTGCCAAGTGGGTGTAATTCCATTCAGCAGTTTTTGATGTAGCCCGTCTTAAAGAAGTCCATGGAAAATGTATGGGGATTTTACATTTGGGACCCCCATTTTTTCTCAGCCCTGCTCCACGAATCACCTTGAAAAGTTCCAGAAAGTTGGATGAACTTTTTGTTTGGGAAAGGTTTGTGAAGATTCATCAAATGGGGCCAAAGTTATTACCAAACCAATAAATGTTATTTCTGTGGAAAAGCAGACCTAACTATAACTACCTAGTGGTGACTAATTTAGATGGGTGGAATTAGTGGTCAGTGTTCACTGCCTGTCATCTCCAGGAAAACCTTAGCTGTAAGGCGCAGTAAAAACTGCTAAGTGCTCCCCTTGCCATGAGAGAGGCTCCCATGGCGAGGGGAGCATTGCCGTTTTTTTATTTTAAAAATTAATTTCTGCTTCTGGATTTTGTTTTTGAAAAAAAAAAAGGAAAACAGCTTGGTGAAAGGCTCGGCCATGTTGTCGGAGCCCAGCATCGAACTTCCAAAAAACCCTGGCAGCAGCTGCTGTAACAGTGGTTCCTGCCAAAGTTTAAAGAAATGACCGCTTGCTTGGAGGTCATTTCGCAGTTTGGTGGATGGCCCCTCTGTCTCCTTGATGGCCCACTAACATCTAAATTAGCCCCATAGTGTATATGGTTTAACAGATTAACGACATAATATAATCGAGTCTTCCTGCTATTAGGACCATTCCCAGCTTGACCAAAACATGATAGTAAGTAAAATGCTTAATAGTTGAGCCCTGCAAGGTGATATAAGGTAAGCAATATGTGAAGGCAGCAAATGTCTCAAATCAGACACTGCTTATTTGCTTTCTTCCAGGGTCACCACAGGGTGAAAAGTGACTTGTACAGGTATTCATAGTGTACAGGAGTGTAGCACTTGTCAGTATGTCATAGGACACAGTTTAGATCTGCAAACACATGATTTTTATTTTTATTTTTTATTTTTCATGCACGTGACCTCCGTCCGCTCCTTGTAGATGCCGGCCGCCACTAGTTATATCCCATTTTTCCTTCCACTTCTTGTCCACTCTTTCTTCTAAAAACCTTGGACCTCTTCTCTTGAATACTTTTCTTTGTCATAAAGCACATATACCCTGTTACTATCCAAAGCACAGGGATCGTGCAGATCATTATAAAGAAACATAGTTTTAGGGCAAGCACAAACTCCCCCCACACCCCTCACGAGAAGAAGGAATCCCACCACATGTCTTTCTGACCTGTGTTAATGGCCATCTGCCCTGCTTCGTACTGCTCTGAAAATTGTCATTATTTATATTGGCACCTAGTTTAGTCCTCATCGTTTCAGCCTCTTTGCTAACATAGGGCCTGATTTAGATCCCGTCGGATGGGTTACTCTGTCACAACAGTTAAGGACATCCTGTCCACCAAAAAACAAATCCCATAGGATATAATGATATATGTTCCCCATGTTCCTTGTTTTATTGTCATTGTACAGGATGGGTCTATGGGAATGTGTCAGACAGTCTTGGATTTACCTTCAACTAAGGACAAAACAGTGTCCAGGTGCACACGGGAACTGAGGCTCGGGCTCTCCCTGCTGAGGATGCAGGCCTAGATTTATGAATCCTTTGTTCTGCCCTAGCATCACGCAAGGTGGCGCAAGGACAACCCAAAGGCTGCAGCATTATTTAGAAAGCCGCACAAGGGCTGATTTGTGTGGCCTTGCATAGCTTAATAAAGAAATGTAATGCAAGGAAGCTACTTGTGCAGTGTTACATTATATTTCAACTTGAGAGGTGGTCCATGAGTGTGCAAAGACTTGTAAACCTGGGAATACATCAAAATGCTACATCTTCCTAAGTGAGGCGTTACAAGGAGAAATATAATTATTTCTTCTCGTTATTTCCGCTTTCTGCGAGTGCTGCATTCTGCAACAGACATAGCAAGGAAAATGTCTCTAAGGCTTGCTTTTGTTTAAGAGTGTGACCCTTCCTGCAGAAAAACAATCTTGCAGCCATTAGGCTGCACACAATGCACCAGCCGAAAGAGAGAGCAGAAATGCTCCCTATCTTTGCAAATATGGAGCATGTCTTCTCTCTCCCTTTCATGCAACGCAGCTCAGAGCTTTGCTTGCTGCCCTGTGTTGCTTGAAAGTTTAGTAAATGTGCCCATTCACTGTCCTGCCAGGTGCATGTCCACAAAATGTTTCATTTCCCAATTGTCGTACGGAAGTTGTCATTGGCTTCCAGATCCAGGGAGCTTTTTCCAGGAGTAACTTCACCTCCACGACTTCCATGATCTCCAGCAGATAACAGATGGCTGACAGTGCTGTGGTAAAGGTATCATCAGCAACCTCCATTGACCACTTCTGATGCCCATTGGTTCTTCCACGTGTATTTCCAGTTTCCAGGAAAACCAGGCTGGGTGAGGATGGAATCAAGCAAAATGGCTTCCTGATCCCCACGTAACCTTTTTCTTACAGCAGAACGTGCATGTGTGACCTGGTCATAAGGGGCGTGGCCGCACTGGCCGATGACAAATTCAGAGAGTGTTCTTTGCAAGGAATAGAAGGCCATATTAAAGGCGAAGTCACAGATTATTAAATGTGTGGTTGTGTTAGATGTTCTTCTAAAGCTCCGTGTGATGATGTCTCCTGTTTGTGAGGTGAAATGTAAGTGCAGTGCATCAGTCTCTTCAAACAAACACCACACCTTAGATTCAACTTGCCGTACCATACTAACTCCCTTGCACCTTCCTCTCCCCTGAATTCCTCCTTGGGCCAGCCTGTCCTCATTCCCCTGGCGTCTGTTCTCTTGCTCAGCCACTGCAGTGGTGTTGACAAGTGAATTTGTACTGCAGAAAGTTCCTCCCACACCTCCCAGTGTACTACTTTTACTCAGTGGTAGCAGGTAGTGTCCACTTCCTCTAGAGCCCTCTCCAGTCTCTGTGATACCTAGGCTATTAAATCAGCAAGAAAGACACAATGTGAAATGTGCCTCAGCAAGTCAATGTTGGTGACCAGGGCTCGGCTGTTTGTGTGGTAGAGGAGAACTGTTCATGGCTTGGAGATGGCTGGGGGGGGCAAGGGAGGGTTGTTCTCTGACAAGGGGCAAGTATAGTTTCTCCCTTGCTGGTCCAGGGGTAGGAGAGTTAATGATCAGATATAATGTGACGAGGGCACCTTCTCTTCACCACTGGGGATCCCTGCAAAAAGTATTTTAGGTTTTCATGCAGTACACTGACATTGCAGTACATACCACATCATCTGCATCCACTTTCAATCTAGTCTTACTTATATCCTCTTTGCTTATATGGAAACTGATAGTATCATGTAAGTCAATGAGAAGACCATTACCAGCAGACACATGTATACAGTGTCAGGTTTTCTTCAGTTAGCCATTTCGGTATGCAACACTTACAACACGCGCGTTACCACGTCCTACCATTACAACGCGGTCGTAACAACGAAAGTTGTTACCACGCAATGCGGTGGGGGGCGCTCAAGGATAGGAAATGATTTAATTTACTATCCCAACACCTTCCCTACTATCCACGGGGACTGGTGTTGGAATAGTAAATTAAATTATTTAATTTTGCGCCCTCCCAGCGCAATGCGTGGTAACAACTTTCGTTGTTACGACCGCGTTGTAATAGTAGGTCGTGGTAACGCGCACGTTCTAACGACATACATCCGCCATTTCCAATGCAGCGCTCTTCTTTTATTACAGAGACATTCTATGCTAGGTGTCAATTTTGGTTTTGGGCAGCATCACAGGTACTTGATATAAAATTCCCAGCATCGTGAAGGTGAAAATGACACCTGGCTGTTATTTCATTCTTATTTACACCTCTCTATAACAAAGAACAGCCATACTATCTGAAGGAAATGACCCGATTAGGGTCATCCGGGTCACTTGTGACCACCTCTCAGCCTTCCATGCAAATGTAGAGTCAGTCAGACAATGGAGAATACAAACCAAGTTATTTATTAGTATTCGCTCGAGCGGAGCCGGTCTGACCAGCCTCCTTAGATTGCTGCAGATGGACTGACCCCGCCAACAATGTGATACAAGATATACATTTTCCAGCACCCCTCCCGTCTGGGAGCTGATGAACAAAGGAGGACAGAAAAGGATGAGCTACGATCCTGAGACCGGGTACATGCTATCTTAGTTTCAAGGTTACTCTGCCCTTGCCTGTCTATCTGCGAGTGGGAGCAGGCCTATCTACTTGGGAAAGGTATGCAGTGGCAAAACAATCTATTCATTAGTGCAGCAAAGCTCAACCTTGAAGAAATAGAGAGAAACAATCGAGGCTGCTTTCTGCTGAGGCAGACAGTGTGAGACGGGAGCTTAGTTTCGACATTGGCACAAAATGGCGGCTAAATACAAAATGGCGCCTCAAATGCTAACTTAACTCGCAAAATGCTAGAAGGAGTCAACTAGATGCATTTTCAGTCCAACATATCCCATCCCATGCTGGCCCTACCTCATGCAGTTGTCTTCCTCGGTCGGGGGTGATATGGGTAGGACCTTTTGTAGTGTCAAATCCTTTACGGCCTGTAGTTGTAAATTCTCTTCAAAATGTAGTGGCAAACCTTCTTTTTCAGTGCAGAGGTTTCCAGAACTTTCATCCTGAGATTTGCTCCACCTTTTAGCCACTTCACGTGTCTTGATGATGAGAAGCCTTGCCCCTTGACCTCTGTATTGGTGGTGAGTAGTATCAGAAAAGGATCTTTCAATGGAGGCCGCAATGCTGTCTTTCTCTGATGTACTGTCTTGTGCTCCTGGTCCCCTGGCTCAAGTTGCTGACAAGGTTGACTGGGCTCCTTGGGCAAGACCCTTGATACCTGTGAATAGAAGGTCTGACCACAACTTATAAAGCTCTGCAATAATCCAAGACAATGTCATCAGCCATGTGTGGACCTAAGGCAGACAGGGGTACTGGTGGTGAGACGGGGAGTCTCATTGGTCTGCCTATTACAACCACATATGGGCTAAGGCCTGTTTTTCTATCCCTATTTGCAGTGGTAAAGCAAAGGGGCAATGGGTCAGCCCATTTGAGGTCAGTTTTCACACAGATCTTTGCAAGTTTGCTTTCAAGCACCCCATCATGGCCTTTTCTGTTGACTTAGGATGATTGGCACAGTGAAAGGTCTGTTGTATTTAGATGCCTTGCACATGTCACACATTACTTGCTGAGTAAAGTGAGCTCCATTATCACTGTTTATGGTTAGTACAATGCCAAACCGAGGAATAACATTTTTAGCAGTATTTTTGTTACTGTCTTTGCATCAGCTTTAATACAGGGGTAGACTTCTACCCATCCTAAAAACATACAAACAGTGACAAGCACATATTCATAATTAAGACATTTAGCAATGTTAATGAAATCCGCTTGTATATTTATAAATTGGGCCCATGATGGTGGATTGGCAGCCTATGTAGTTCTGGCATTGTGGGCTTTAAAAGGATGCAGGTACAGGTGCAGTTGTGCTGCGGTGGCGAACTTTGGGGGCAGAGCTCATCTTTTTTTCCCACACCAGCAATCATTCCCCCCTGCTGACATGCTACATCCATGATGCATACGACCAAGGTATGGGAGTAGGACCCTTACTGCTACCAAACGGCTGTCTTGGAAACGCCGTAAGTGGTCCGAATGTAACTTACATTCCTTCCACCTCCACTGCTGTTTCTTCCTTTCTGATGTGTCACCTTGTGGCTTAGAAACCTCTTGCAGGGCCACCATTGGGCCTTCACACTGGGATGCAGACAGGAGGAATCAGAGTGACAGGGCTGTAGTCTGCCAGCTGAATCAGACAGGGCATTTCCACGAGTAAAGTCACCATGGTGGGCAGCACACTTTATCACAACCATTTCATGGGGAGTTGAAGGGCATTTAAAGGCGTGGCTATGTAGGAGCTATTTTTTATGAGGCTCCATCGCTTCCACAATTGCCCAGTCATGTACAGCCTCAAAGGCATAGCGAGAATCATTGTAGTTGTCTGATTTAGCTTTGTCCAAAATACAATCTCTAGTGAAGTTTAGTCGCCTCATTGGAGTAGGCATTGGGCATGTGGTTCCTCTCCATAACCTCATGCTGGGAGCACACAGCACGCCCAGGTACCAGAGTCATTGTGTAAACAAGAGCCACCCACACAGAGGACAATATTAGGATGGTGCACGGGGATGTCTTTGAGATCGCTACGAGGCTTCATCAGGTAAGCTGTGACGGCGAGGCAATCATGATGCTCACCAACCTAGGGAGAACATAAGAGTGATGCAGGGTTCAGAGCTGAACACCTCTTTAAAATAATAGGCTAGAAGACAACAATAGGATCGCATCTCTGGTTAGTCGTCCAGTAGGAGGTCAGTAAAAGGGACACTACTGCATGATGGACAGCTACAGTGAGAGTCGAGCCCTGGACTACAGTCTGGGAGAGTTCCACCATGGTGGAAGCTGTGGCGACTGTACGTAGACAAGGTGGGAATCCAGCGGCTACGGGGTCGAGGGCCTTCCTGTAAAATGCTACTTTGTGGTGCTTGTCACCATGCATTTGAGTCCGCACCGCTGAGAAAAACACACCTTTTTCATGACAGTTGAGGGTAAATGGTTTTGCATGAATTAGGGAGCGCCAAAGCTGGAGCGCGAAAGCTTGTTCTGCCGCTTCTGTCCAGTGTGAATGGTCAGGTGCATTAAAGTGAGTGTGAGTCTGCAGGACCATGGGGCAGATCCCAGAATCCACTGGGGACAATGACCTACCATGCCAAGAAACGCTCTCATGTGGGAGACCGTGTTGGTGCAGGGAACTTTAGGAACGGCTTCAGTCCTATACGCAGACAGATGTCCTGATGAAATGCCGTGTCCCAAATAATGGGCTTTTGGCAGGCAAGGATTCAGCTTTCTGCAATTAGAAACAGTTCCGGCTTCCCAAAACACGAGATTAACAGTTCAGTCTTGTACAGTGATATATGGTAAGCAACATGTGGGACAGCAAATGTTTCAAAGCAGAAGCAACGGGTTTGTGTTCTTCCAGCGTTGGCCCAAGATGAGCAATGAACTGCACAGATGTTCAGGAGAGGAGGGAGCACTGGTCAGGAGGTCACAGGACCCAAGTTTAGATCTGCACACAGGCATGTTTTGTTTGTGTCCTCACGGGCACTGTTGTGTTTTCCATGTACCTTTCACAGGTTACAGCACAGAGTCCGCTGTGCTAAAAATAGTAGACAATGCCTTCTGCATCCTGGACTAAGATGACTCGTCTTCTTATCCCCTCAACATGTCTGCTGCACTTGACACAGTCAACCACACCCCTCGCTTTAAAATACTGGGACTATATATGGAAATATGCGGCACCGTACTGAACTCTTGAAGACGTCATGCCTGGCTAACTTCTCCCAAGAGATAAAACTAGCAAACTTCTTACTGAGTCCCTCTTCCCTCCAGCAAGGAGCTCCACAGAATCAGTTCTTTCTCCACATAGTCTTCAGTCTGCATGGACTCATTCTTCTCCCTTCTGAATCTTTCAAACATCCAATTCCACCTCTATGAGAATGACCTTGAGCTCTACATGGAACTCATGCCTTGACGCCCTCGGGTAGTAGTGCGCTATATAAATATATAAGTAAATAAACTCATCAGAAGACATCCTCGAACCATCGAAAAACATTGGACCTGTAATCTGACATTCCCTCCTTGATCAAGACAATCTCCTCTTTCATCATCTTTAAAAAAGAGCTCAAAATCCTACTATTCCAGTTCTACTTCCCAATAGTAACGTCATCTTGATGAACTTATGATGGACGGCAGCTGCGTGGCCTGCTGTTGAACCTCGAGGCCTCGTGAGACCACATGGACACCGGTCAAGCCAAATTTTGATCTGCAACTGAATGACACTAATATCTGGTCGCAAAATACTGATTGCAAACGGCGGCCAGAAAGATTTTATTTTAATAGGTTTGAGTCACAAAAATCTTCATTTAAGTGGGTCGGAATTTAACCAACCTCGTGCATATAAATGAGGTAAGTCTTAAATTGTAAAACACTAAGTTAGAGTCCATCGTAGGGATGGTGGCCAGCTGAGGTCAGCAACCATATCTGTGACTGACTTTTAATAAACTGAACTTTTTTAATGCAGCCCATTTTCCTAAAAGGAAACAGGCCTGTAATTAAAAAGTTTACATTTCTTTTTGGTTTGCCACTGCTGCTTCTTAAACAAACATTCTTTTTACATTCAACAAGGGGAAGGCATCCTGGGGGCCCCTTTCCTTGTTCGAATGGGTTTCCACCTCCTTTGAGGTGTCTGTTAAATATTCATGTTTTGCGACCAGATTTCTGTCGCAAAACTATGATACATTAAATACTGATTAGGCATTTCGAAGGGAGGCCTATAACACGGCTCTTACATTTGGAATTCCATTTTAATAGTCGGAAAAACTTTTCTGACTCTAAAAATGGGATTACTAAATGCGGAAAATCGTTTTAACGGTTCCAAACGGCGGATCATAGTGTTTGTGGCCATTAAAATGCTTAGCACATCTGGTAAAGCGCGCTGATGCTTTAATAGGCCTTGTGTGCACTATACAAAACTACAAATAAAATAAAAACAATAACATTCCTCACTCGGCGTTTCAAAACATATCAGTCTGCAAGAAAATTCAGGTCCTTTGATAAAGCCATGCTGTTTATTCCCACTGTTAAATAAGCCGAATTGGGGGTGGGACATGATTTCTCAGTGAGTGCAGCCAATTTATCAAACTATCTATTTTTTTAAGAAAGAAAATAAGTTTCTGTTGTTTCAAACATAGCCCTAAAAGATATGTCTTCTTTTAGAATTCATCCCTTTTGCTTTTCTGGCATAACATACATGAGAAAGGGGAGAAAGTAGATTTAGCTGAAAAGTTGCATTTTGGGCACAATATGTTAATAACATTGATCATAACTAGGGCTTCCGGTTTTATAGTATTAATTTTTTTTTACATTTCCGTCTCTATTTATCCATATTTACTTTTGGGGCATTTTATCTGTATTCATACATATTTCTGTTCTGTTTTGAGTAAAAATGTAGTTATAAAACTATACATTTTCATATTTATTTAAATGATAGACGCGCAATCATACTTTGATTTCTGTTTTGTTTTAGCTATTTAAGTTGACAAATATAACAAAGCAGTACATTTACAGGCTGATATTAGCATTATACCACAAATGTAAGTTGATACATGCAGTTATTTAAAGAAATTTCATACTGTTTTTTAATTTCCCATGCTGTCCATCTGCTCTGCTATTCGGCTATATTTCGTGAAAGACAGCATGAAGAGTCACTTTAAAAAAGCACATATTCTGTATTTATCCACTTTTAAAAATAAATGCAGACAGAAAACACATTGTTTTCTGTCTGTATTTATCTGTAAAAATCAGTAAAAACGGAAAAGAGGGAGCCTTAATCATAACTTGATAGGATTTGAACACAATTTGTGGAGGAATTTCACAGTATTTCCTTAATGTAGTTTGGGGAATGAAGTGACAAATTGTGCTTTGTCAACAACATTTGTCCTGTGACATTGCGCAAAGCAGGCCCGGTTCTAGAGGGTGGGCCGGGTGGGCCAGGCCCACCCAAACATGAGCCTGGCCCACCCAAACACGAACCTTGGCCCTCGCAGTGACATCAGGCTGACCCCTTCAGCTGTTCATTAGGTCCGGCTGTGGCACAGAATTTGAACAGAGCAGGTACGAGAATGTGTGGCTATTGCTCAGTATTTTTTTTTAATCTGCGAAGGCCCAGCTATATACTTTGTGTATGTTTCGTGGATGTGTGTATATTAGTTAATATTCTAAAAGTCTGTGAGGGCCCAGCAAGACACATACTTCGTGTATATTTAATTTATATTGTTGTATCGTTATCATGACGGATGCAAGACAACTACTAAAAAGCAATATTTTGTCTGTTCATAATTTTTAAATGCAGATAAACTGTATTTTATGTGGATGTGGATAGCTCAATGGGTTACTTGCAGTACAGAAGTTACAATCCTAAAATAGGACAGTGATCTATAAACTGACATCTAAGAGCTGCATACAAACCTGAATGGTACACTTAGAACTTTTTTTTGTGTGTTTCAATATAGTTGGAATTTCCCTACTCTTTCATTACTCTAATGTTGCTATAACGAGTTTGTTTTGGCAGATATACATTTTAATCAGTAAAGCCAACCCCACAAATACTGGGGTATGCTTTCAATCCTGCGTTTGTGCTTCTCCAGACCAAACCCTCTTAAAACATATTGCCCACCAGTATGGATGACATGTGATTCCTACACCTTGTAATCCTCACTGGCTTATGTGACATTACTTATAGGCTGATTTACATACTTGTATAATTCATTGTCTCTGCATAATGTGTGCATGATGTAAAGTACTATGACACCCTACACTATGAGTAGCGCAATACAACAAATGAAATCGAATATGAGAGAGGGGCTACAGAGAGATGAATGACACTGTTGGAGGGTGGCAATTAGGGAATCCGAGGAGGAGGTCATGGTGGCTAGGCAATGGAGCGATGAGGGGCACTGGTGGAGGGTGGCAATGAGGGAATCCGAGGAGGAGGTCATCAGGGGGAGAGGCTATGGAGCGTTGAGAGGCACTGTTAGAGGGTAGCAGTGAGGGAATCCAAGGAGGAGGTCATGGGGAGGAGGCACTTTGGAGAGATGAGGGGCACTGGTGGAGGGTGGCAATGAGGGAATCCAAGGAGGAGGTCATGGGGGGCTGGGCTATGGAGCGATGAGGCTCACTGGTGGAGGGTGGCAATGAGGGAATCCGAGGAGGAGGTCATTAGGGGGAGAGGCTATGGAGCGATGAGAGGCACTGTTAGACGGTAGCAGAGAGGGAATCCAAGGAGGAGGTCATGGGGAGGAGGGCCTTTGGAGAAATGAGGGGCACTGTTGGAAGGTGGTAGTGAGGGAATCTGAGGATGAGATCATGAGGGAGAGGGGCTTTGGAGAGATGAAGGGCGCTGTTGGAGGGTGGAAGGAGGGAATTCGAGGAGTAGGTCATGGGGGAGGGTGGGAGATACAGAGAGATGAGGGGTACTGGTGGAGGGTGGTAGTGAGGGAGTCTGAGGAGGAGGTCATGAGGGGGCGGGGTTACGAAGAGATGGAGTGCACTGTTGGAGGGTTGTAGTAAAGGTATCTACAAAGAAATGGGTCAGTGGTGGGGCACCACTATTTAACTCTTCACATGTTTTGTATACACACAGAAGCAATCCTTGTATCATAGTGACTGTTGACAAGTAGATATGATGTAATCTATGGCTTGTAGTCTACCTCAAGAAGCAACAAATTGGGACGGTAGTGGCCCACCCGAATGTACCCTTGGCCCACCCAAATAAAAATTCCTGGAGCCGGGCCTGGCGCAAAGATTGTTTGGATTTTAAGACCTCTTTACAGGTGGAGTCTGGAGATCTCCAGTGATTTTTGATGGAATGTACCTCTACATGATGCATTGTTCGGCAAACCTGGGTGGACAATTAGTAAAAACATGACATAAGGACCTTGTTAACACAGCAGTGACTCTATCTGCAGACTACATTGGCTCCCAGTGGAGAAATGTATCCAGTTCAAAACTCTCTGTATCTCCCATAGAATCATGAATCTCCAATCTCCCGATATTCTAGCTAATCTCCTTACGCCCTACATACCCACCCGCCAGCTGCGCTCTATTGGCCAGCACCTGGCGGTCGTTCCTCGGGTTAAGAGAGCACGTGCAGGAGGGCGCTCCTTTCATGCTCTGGCTCCAAAGCTTTGGAATTCCCTCCCTGTGAGTATTAGGAGTATCCAAAAACATGCGTTATTCCGTAAAGCCATAAAAACATATCTTTTTCTACATAATCGGCTCTTCCGTGCATCTCCCGGTCTGCCTATGACAGTTGCATTTAGCGCCTGGATGCCCCTTTGCTGGGGCAGCTGTGCGCTCTCTAAAATGTAAATATAACATTAAGATGAAAACAGGTAGAGGAGTTTAATGGGCAATGCTCCATTACTGACCACATTTGGACGGAATCATTGGTCAACCCCATGGCGTGACCTTTCCTCAAGCCACGTCTGGCCCTCCATGCTCTAGTTGTATTTATTTTCCTAGCTTCAGATCTGTTGTTGAGTGTGAGCTTCCTGCACCCCTTTCTGAGTACAAAATTGAGCTTTGCATTGATACTTGCCCCATTAAAAGTTTAAGGACAATGGCCTCTGTTGTAGTCCAATTTTTGTTTCTATCTGGTTCCTTTTCTACATGAGCGGTTTGTTTGGACATAAACTTTCTGACCAGTGTCCAGCTTGCTTCTACCTCCTAAACTCTTCGAAAGGCACTCACCGCTCGGAGTGCCACCTTCCTGGCTACTTCCAATGCCTTGTACTCATTAGTTTGGCCCTCATCTCGCAAGCGGGATCGGGTCCATCTTCGCTGCTGTCCTCAATGTGCTCAGATGAGTGGTTCACATTACTAGACCTTTTCACTGCCTTCACCATCATGGACCATATCCCGGCCCACAGCATCTCCAGCTCACTGCCTTCTGCACGGGTATCCAGGGCACAGCTCTGGCATGGACTGAGTCATTCCTGTCTAGAGTGGTGGGAGGATTTACACTTTGTTCTTCTTTCTTTGGCCACTTGGATTCTTGAATTCTGTGGTGTAGTTTAATACTGTTGTCTTAAAGAGTTGCTGAGCATACCTCAAATATGTGTTTACTGTTTTTAGATTATATCTTTATGGCATAACATATTATGAGGTGCAATGTACAAAAAAAGAAAGAACAAATGGGGCACACCCATAGCACATCCGTCTGTGCCATGACCCCAACAACGCGAGTCATGGTGGGGTTGTGCTGCCTGAAAAAGGGTATCTAAAGGCAACGCCAAAACCCTTGACTCCTTGACTTGACCTGAGCTTCAGAGCACTCACAGCGAGAGCAACCTCCAGAAGAAAGGAAGGGCCTTCCTGCACAAAAACAACCCTGGGAGGCATTGCCCTCTTAGAAAGAGGATAAACTAGAAGAGATGGAGCAGACGGAGCTTTGAGGACCCCATGGCATCATTGAATAGTGCTAAAGGCAGGTTGAAGCTTGCTAAAGTCTCCATTTGTTGCATCTTCTTTTCTTTTTAGTGACCCTCTAATTACTTCCCATCCTCTGCATGGCCTCTCTTTGAGCACTGCGTGCATGCCAGTCTGCCTTTGGCTCCCTATTATTGTATTTCTGCAAAGTGCGCACGGCCCATTTCATTTCAAAGGTCACAACCTTTCCTGTAAAAGTCATACCCTGCAGACTAACAATACCAGAACGCCTTAACCCCACAGCTGTCTGCAGGAGCTCCCATCACCCTCCCACTAAAGATCACGCCCAACTCCTGTTAATTTAAACAAGCATTTGCAATGCAATAGATCCCAAATTTACCAGAGTTTGAGCTATTGGCAATGCAATAGCTTAAACTCTTGCAAATGCAAGACCTATTGCACTACAAATATTTGTTTGTTTGCCCAGCACTATGTGACTCTGGGCAATAGCTTGCTTAATCTTCCCGACCGCCCCCAGCGCCTAGAGACCCTTACGGCTAATTGTGCGTTTTAAAAATGTGGATTATTATTATTATTATAGTGCCCATCACATTCATTGAGGTCGTGCCACTTTCTTTAGACAATTCAGAAAAGGGGGTGGTGATGGACAGAGTATCTGAATTAAACAGAACACTCGTACCCAGTCAACAGATCAGGGCTTGATCCATCACCGTTTTTTAGCTCACTGCACCATCCCAGCTCAGAACCTGGCTACATGCAAATTAGTCTGTCCCTGGCCCAGTGCATCATGGGAACAGGGCAGACCAAGCTACGAAGCCAATTCTTTTACTGGAAAGGAAACAAGCTTCCGGGGACCGGTTTCTGGCATTACAGCCGTCTTCGGCCCGGCTTGCTTGAATCCTGATGGTGCAATGAGCAAGGGACTCATGTCTGAGCATACCCTTCCACGCTTATGGTGGACAAAACGATTCAGAAAAGGGGGTGGTGATGGTCAGAGTATCTGAGTTAAACAGAACACTCGTACCCAGTCAACAGATCAGGGCTTGATCCATCACCGTTTTTTAGCTCACTGCACCATCCCAGCTCAGAACCTGGCTACATGCAAATTAGTCTGTCCCTGGCCCAGTGCATCATGGGAACAGGGCAGACCAAACTACGAAGCCAATTCTTTTACTGGAAAGGAAACAAGCTTCCGGGGACCGGTTTCTGGCATTACAGCCGTCTTCGGCCCGGCTTGCTTGAATCCTGATGGTGCAATGAGCAAGGGACTCATGTCTGAGCATACCCTTCCACGCTTATGGTGGACAAAACGATTCAGAAAAGGGGGTGGTGATGGACAGAGTATCTGAATTAAACAGAACACTCGTACCCAGTCAACAGATCAGGGCTTGATCCATCACCGTTGTTTAGCTCACTGCACCATCCCAGCTCAGAACCTGGCTTTCTGCTTAATTCAGAGACTCTGTCCCTCACCACCCCTTGTTGTAAATATTTTTGGCCACCCTAAGCGTGGAAGGGTATTCTCAGATGTGAGACCCTTGCTCATTGCACCATCAGGATTCAAGCAAACCGGGCCGAAGACGGCTGTAATGCCAGAAACCGGTCCCCGGGAGCTTGTTTCCTTCCCAGTGTAAGAATTGGCTTTTGTAGTTTGGTTTGCCCTGTTCCCATCATGCACTGGGACAGGAACAGACTAATTTGCATACAGCCAGGTTCTGAAACTGGGATGGTGCAGTGAGCTAAAAAACGGTGTTGGATCTAGCCCTGATCTCTTGACTGGGTGAGAGCTTTCTGCTTAATTCAGAGACTCTGTCCCTCACCACCCCTTGTTGTAAATACTTTCTTTAGACAAGCCGCATCTAAAGAAAGGGGCGTGTCCGACATTAAAGTGAAACTGCAGCATGGGGCACTTTGACAAATAAAAGCAAGGTCCACACCATTTGGAACACGAGGAGTACTCTCCTGGGAGGCACACTCGTTTCTGGATAACTACCCAGGACACTGGCGTATTGATCTCTACTGGAACATAGCATTATAGTGCTTTACATACCTGACATTGATTATGTGAATGGATTCCTACACAATATTGTACCAGCCCTGAAGAAGTTGAGGTGTTATTGACCCATGGACGAAACACGTGTTGGCTGATTGTCTTTAAGCTCATTATATCAATTGCTCTTCGTTTGGAAAATTGTATTGGCTGTTTTTCTTTTGGAATACAACTGGCCGTGATTAGGCAGACCATTTAAAAAGACAAGTAAAAGGTCCAGTCGTTGTGGGAGGTAACAAATGCAGATGAGGCGGTACTAAGGAGGAACTAACATACCTAGTAACGACTCGGAAGCCAGTGAAGAACAATGACACAAGCAGCGTCGGATTGGTAACGCGGGCATTCGGGCAATGCCTGAGGGGCCGGTGTCTGAGTTCTGCTGTAGGCTGCTTTTTTTAGCAGTCTGGGGGGCCACTTGGGCGCTGTCTCTATTCTTGGAATACAGCCAGCGGCCCAGTAGGTGTCTGAGAGGCCTTTCTAGAGGCAGATGGGCGATCATTACCTCCGTTTAGCAACAGGAAGAGGTGTCACTCCCTTTGTCTCCGTGGCCGGCCCATTAACGTGTGGACATATTGAGTGGGGGGCGGGGGACTTAGTAGAAGTGGCCTAATTTATTTCACCACTGTAAACTAACGCGTGCATTTTTGTACCCCCTACCTCCCCCCCCTAAAGTTTTTTTATAAGATTACGCCAAGCAGCGATTTGAGGAGTGATTAGGCAAATGTGGGCCGATTTTTTTTGCGCGTGCCCGGGCCGATTTTCAATCCCAATCCAACCCTGGACACAAGCCAAGGACCAATATGGGCGGAGAGTGGGCGGGGCTTCAAAGCCACACTCCAATACTGCATGCCTCGCAGCAGCTGTTATGCGCTGCCCAGGCTCGACCTAAAAACACCTGGAACCTGGAGCAAACCCATGGAATGGTTTCATTAGGAGCACAAGACCCAATATCTAACAATGTCTACTGGAAAAACGACTGGCCTTGGGTCCGGGGCTGCGTGGCATAAAGCGCTGCAGCACTTCGCCGAGGGCAGTAAGCGCTATGTAAATGCAATTACAATTCAGGGGGTTGCAGTATGTGGGTTTTTGTGTTGGATATTGTAATGCAGATGATCAGAGCAAGAAATAAGAGGAATCTTGGTTAAATCAAAATATGAACTGAAACCAAGAAAACAAAATTAGAGACAGGGCGTGCATTGGCAGAAAAACCAGCTGTGTGCGCGAGCCGAGCCTTCCACGAGGCAGTGACCACAGTGCGGGGTGAGCTGTCTGCAGTCCAGCTGTGAGGCCTGGTGTGTGGGGGACTGTGGGACCCGTGAAAGGGCAAGTGGTGGGCCAGGCTTCTGACTTTCCCGAGGCAGTGGGCGCACTGCAGGGGTCTGTGAGCTGTCTGCAGTCCAGCTGCGAGGCCTGGTGTGTGGGGGACTGTGGGACCCGTGAAAGGGCACGTGGTGGGAAAGGCTTCTGACTTTCCCGAGGCAGTGGGGTCACTTTTTCCTCCTGTGCACTTTTTACTACCTCATGTATTTTTGGTAGCCCACATTTTTACTACCTCATGTATTTTGTTTGCTCGCAAGTGTCACAATTACCTTGTCTACCTCATGTATTTTTGGTTTCTCACAATTTTTACCACCTCATGTATTCTTGTTTGCTCACAATTATCACTTTACTGTATGTAACGTAACGTATGCCTCTGCAATCTGTTGCTCGTGTAATGTTCTCAGTTTGTATCATTTCTGTTCCTATTGTGAAGCGCTCTGACACCTTCGGGTAAAGTCCGCGCTATATAAAATTGCATAAATAAAATAAATAAATAAATAAATGTGAGCTGTCTGCCGTCCAGCGGTGATGCCTGGTGTGTGGGGGACTGTGGGACCCGTGAAAGGGCACGTGGAGGGCCAGGCCTGCACCCTCACTCCTCGGCTAATAAGGGCAACGGCCGCTTAAACGGAAGCAAATTAAGAAGGGCGACCCCATTTCCCCCGCATGCCACTGACACCGCCCCACGCCCCGACTATAATAGCGCCGCGGTTGCCCAATATGAGCATCTCCCCCGGGGAAGCGCTGCACAGCTGGCGGGGGCGCGGAGCTCGCGTGACTCCGGCCTCTCGCTGCCCCTTTTTTGTTTGAAAAAGAGTGAAAGTGGGAAGCAGTTGGAGGCGGTGTCTATTTATAACGGCGTCGGGGCGGGGGGGGGGGGCAGGTCTGGGTCTCATTCCGGGCTCACTCTCCATCAGCGCGCCATCCTGAGAGTGGGGGGCCGGGGGGTGCAGAGGTGAGGGATGCAGGCGGCCACCAGCCTCCGTCGCCTAGCAACGGCGGGGCCTGCCTCTCATTAGTGGGCCAGCTGCCAGACCCAGACTGGGGGGAGTGGGGCTGTCATGGGGGTAGGAGGGGTGGGGGGCAGTTGTGGAGACATGGGAGGGGTCAGTTTTCAGGGGTTTTCCTGAGTCCTTTGGGCTTCCGTCCAGACTGCGCCAGACAGGCTGCTGCTGGTGCATTGGAGAGGCTCACATAGCATCCCGGCGGGAGCAGCCGGAAGCCAGTAGGGCTGGGGCAAAGTCACATTTTTTAATATTTTTTTTTATTTAATGCTATTTTATATAGCGCGAACTTTTCCTAAGGTGTCAGAGCGCTTTACATAAGAACCAGCTGCAAAACATAAGGACTAAGGTTTACATGCGTTACATAAAAGGTACAAACAGAAAAAAATGCAAATGTACAAGATGTGAAGTCACACAAGATGTGAAGTCATTATTACCCTTACTACCTCATGTATTTTTGGTTGCTCACAATTTTTACTACCTCATGTTTTTGTTTGCTCACAATTGTCACTATTACCTTATGTAACGCAACGTATGCTTTTGTAATCTGCTCTTTTGTAATGTTTCTCATTATGTTTCATTTCTGTTCCTAATGTGAAGCGCTCTGACGCCCTCGGGTAAAGTCCGCGCTATATAAAAATGCATAAATAAATAAATAAATAAATAAACACAAGGAAGAGATAGTAAACCACTCAAGGAAGGGATACGAATGGATATACTCTAAGAGTCACATAGGAATGGTAGAGAGTACAAAGGGGCACAGTGGCCGACTCATGGACTGTTGGGAGGGGAGGGAAGAGATAGTGACTTAAAATCCAGGTCAGTACCTCTGAGGCCTCACAGGCGGGGCAGAGACATCTTTCAGATAGGCGGGGGTGGGGGGGGGTTGGAAGGTGGCTAGAGATGAGACCGGACTAGGCACTTAGCAGACGAGCCTGCAGGGCTGGGGCAGAGTCACTGGTCAGAGAAGGTGAAAGGTCGGTGGAGTCGGGAATGAGCTAGTCACTCAGCAGCCAGGCGGGTACTTCTGGAAGACTCTAGGGCTGGGGCAGAGTCACTTCAGCTGGTATGCTACATTTGAAAGGTCGGTGAGGTGGGTCAGTCCTAGAGGCCTCGTAGATTGGCCGATGCAACTGAACTGCTGCTGCAGGAAAGGTCGGTGGGGCCGGGGTAGAGCCCGTCAGCAGGCAGGCCTGCCCTCTGAAAGACTGTCCGTGGGATAGGTTGGTGCCTTTGGAAGTCGGCTAGAGATGGGGCTGGGTAGACACCTAGCAGACAGCAGGTACCTCTGTGAGACTGTGGGGCTGGGACAGAGTCACATGTCGGAGAGGCTGGCTCCCCTCAGAGGTCTGTGAGGCTGGGGAGGAGCTAGTTGTGAGAAGGTGGCCTGATATGCAGTGCTCACTGTTCTAGTGATCACTATGTATCAGTCCAGCAACCCTTATGGTGATTGGTTGTAAGTCAACCTTATAGACCAGCTATCCTAGTAGCGTGGATACGAGCAGTCTAAGGCTAAAGACTCGAGAGGGCGTGTTAAGCCAGCTGCTTACCACACATATACCCCTTGAACACCAAGTGAAAGGACACCACACAAGTGTTATGAAAATAAACAAGGTATTTATTAGAATCACAACAGCCCTGTACTCTTTATGAGGACAGGGTACTAAGCACAAAACAAAACTCTTATAAAAAATACTTAAGTTCGCACAGTAAACACAAATGCCCGAGGGGCACGATAAACCATATACTCTGAAAGTGGAATGCGAAATTACTAGCAGGTAAGTACAGTACTAGGGGACTTTGGAATCGCTAGGACTTGACTATAGAATCGTTAGATTACTTCTAGGAGACCCAGGGGACTCAGATGCAGAGTGTGCACTCTCACGCGTGATGCGGGACAAAGTCTATGGTAGCTAGTAAATGCAAAGTTAGTGTTCTCTGGCGAACCCGACCTGGTAGGGAGAAAACGAAAGTGGATCCTGACCCTTGGATAGTGAGGCTATGCTGGGGCACCGAAATGCCAAAGTTACCTAGCCCAGGGGCTGCAGCTGCATAGGGCTCAAAAGACGTCGGGAATCCTCGTTGCCGGACCAAGAGCCTGGAAGAAAGAAGTTGCTGGCAGGCGACCAGTGAAGAAAGTTCGAGTGATCCAAGCCTGGATCGATGGTAGATGACACCTGAAAGCAGAGGGGACCAAGTTCGTGACGACTAGCCAGTAGTCAGGTGGCACCAGGAGGGCACCGGATGGTAGTCACCTCGACTAGGTGAGTGGGTGACGCTGGGCTCGCAGTTCTCACGGACCAGGAGGCGTTGTCGGCGACCAGGATGGAGGAGCGAGCTGTCCCACAATGGTTGAAGCTGTCGGCGTCGCTGGACCCAGGATTGGGCAACAAAGCCTTGGCAAATTCAAGCCCACGAGGTGGACTCAAAATGGCGTCTGGAGTGGACCAGGAGGGTTCGGGGTGCTCCTCTTTTGCAAGGGAGCAAGGGCCAGTCTGGAGCAACCAGACCAGCAGCAGTGATGTCGTCGGGCGTCGTTAGGAAGGCCACAAGCCAGCGGGCTAGTAGCCAAACAACGCGTTGAGCAGCTAAGAGCAGAAGGGCCCCACGCAGATCGTGGAGATGCTGGAGGGCTGATCTTCGGTGCTGGAGCTGCTCAGGGTTGGGGCTTCTCGGACCCCAAAGCACTCACCAGAGGGATGCTCGGCGGGCTTGCTGTAAAGAGGTCGTGCAGTCTTGGCGATCGTCGGTCCCTCGAGGTCTCGTCGCACTCACGGTTCTCAGCTTGGCTGTAGAGGTGAGTAGAGGTCAGAGGTGCCAGGGAAGCCGGGTCTCGTCGAGCTGTGTCGTCGGATTCCTGAGGAAGGACTTGCAGCAGACCGCAGTGTTCTTTGATGGTGCCTGCGGATGCAGGGTGACTACTCCTTAGCCACAAGGGAGAATCTTGAAGAAGGAAATCTTGAAGTCCTTTCGTAGAAAGTCGTGTCTTGATTCCAAAGATGATCTAATTTGAACAGGGGGCCCGCTCCTATCTTTATACTAAAAAAAGGGGGCTGACCCGGTGACTAGGTCCTGCCTATGGGTGGGACTAGGAGGGGGGTGGTTACACCCCTCTCCCATGCCGGACTTTCCCCAGGTCAGGGGCTCGGGTGCCCCTGGAACTGGTTCTAGCCGGCAGATGCGTAGTGAGCACCGGGGTGCCACTCAGCAGTCACCTTCCTGTAAAGCCCTGCCTACCCAGGATACACAAAACCCTGTCTAGGATGGTGCTAGCACCGCCCCTGACAGGAAACCCTTTGTCCAGGCTCTCCTCGCTGGAAGGACTCCCAGCAGCAGGAGGTCAGACTCGTGTCTGTGGTGGCAGCGTCCATTTTGTGGAGCTGAGGCTTCGCTTAACTTTAACCGGGGTTCACAGTTACATACATGTCGTGTCCCTCTAGAAGGGTGGAATGCTAACCCCGTCACCAGAATTGGCGAGGGGTTAGTATTCCAATTCGTATGACACCTTACTCGACATGTTTTGATAAAGCAATACCAAAGATAGCATTTAACCGCAAGGATTATAATGTACTTAAGAGTATATGGTATGCGTTATCATGGAACAGCTATTAGGACTTGGTTCCGCAAGCTGCAACCGGGCTCAGCTCATGCCAGAGCACCATTTCACACGATTCCAAGCACTCTGCCTTCAGGATTGTCAAGGCCTGCCATAGGAGTGACTGATAGGAGTCTGTGTGTCCATTTTAGGGTTAGATATAGGTATACTATATCTACAGCAAAGGGTGATTACACGACTTTGCCCCAGCTGTCATGCAGCCAGTTGTGTCAGATTTAGGAGGCCAGCCAGGGGTGGCATAATACATGCTGCAGCCCCTGGCAGCCCTGGGTACACCTATGCCCTGAGTTACAGGGTCTGATAAGGTGGCCCAGTACCAATTGGTAAATGCACCTAGGGCACATGTGGTAATTTAGGGAGAGAACAGCCAGGTTGTGGGTCTGATTGGCAGGCCCACAGCCAGAGAAAGTCGTAAACCAGTGAAACAAAAGCAAAAAATCTGGGTGATCATAGGATTGCAGACCCTACTCTCCTACATGACCCCCCCCCCAAACTTTGGGACAATAAGCTAACCTTGACCACGTGAGTCTTCTTGTTCTAAGTGGAAATATCTGGAGAGCCCATCGGCACTGCCATGATCAGTACCAGGTCTATGTTCCACTGTAAAGTCCATCCCCTGTAGGGAAATGGACCACCTAAGCAGTTTGGGGTTTTCACCCTTCATCTGATTTAGCCACAAGAGGGGCTTATGGTCAGTCTGAATCTTGAAGTGAGTGCCAAACAAGTATGGCCTCAGCTTCTTCAGGGCCCAAACCACAGCAAAGGCCTCCCTCTCAATAGCTGACCAATTCTTCTCTCTGGGGGTCAGCCTTCTGCTTATAAAAGCAATGGGCTGGTCTTGACCATCAAAATTCAGTTGAGAAAGAACAGCTCCCACACCCAACTCAGAAGCATCTGTTTGGACAATGAATGGTTTGGAGTAGTCTGGACTCTTAAGGATAGGTGCTGTGCACATGGCCTGCTTTAGGTCATCGAATGCTTTTTGACAGCCTGCTGTCCACTGAACCTTTTTTGGCATTTTCTTACTTGTCAGTTCATTTAATGGAGTCACAATTGAACCATAGTTCCTGACAAACTTCCTATAGTAACCAGTCAGGCCCAAGAAAGCTCGAACCTGAGTCTGGGTGGTTGGAGGAGCCCAGTCCCTGATTGACTGTATTTTGCTCTCCAGTGGTTGAACTTGGCCTCCACCTACAAGGTGGCCCAAGTATACAACCTGTGTCTGCCCTATCTGGCACTTGGTAGCCTTGATAGTGAGACCTGCTGCTTGCAGAGCCTCTAACACTTTCCTCAGGTGGACCAGGTGATCCTCCCAGGTGGAGCTAAAGACAGCAATATCATCAAGATATGCTGCACAGAAGTCATCCAGCCCAGTGAGAACATGATTCACCAGCCTTTGGAAGGTGGCAGGTGCATTTTTCAGACCAAAGGGCATTACCACAAACTGATAATGCCCACCAGGGGTTGAAAATGCTGTCTTGGGCTTGGCATCCTCAGCTAACCTGATTTGCCAATACCCAGCTCTACTAAATGCGGTAAGGCTGCCGGACCCGATGGGATTCCGGCAGACCTATTTAAAGCTAATACTGAAATCTGGGGGCCAATGTTAGTACAACATTTTAATGCAGCTCTTTCATTGGGTCTGAAAGAATCTTGGTTCACCTCAGTCATTGTTCCCATCTACAAGAAGGGGGATAGGAATAGCTGTGCCTGTTACAGACCAATCTCCCTTCTTGATTCTTCAGTAAAAATCTTAGGACGTGTTGTGTTGGCAAGACTCCAAAGCTTGGCAGAGGAAAATGATATTATTAGTGATTTGCAATTTGGTTTTCAAAAAGGGATTGGTACAATTGAGCAAGGGTTAAACCTAATGCTTTTGCAGCATAAATATATAAGGATTAAATCTGAACGCTTCTATTTTACTTTTGTCGATCTTTCTTCAGCGTTCGACTGTGTATCACACTCAAAATTGTGGGATATAATGAAAGGTTTGGGTGTGGACAATAACATCATCTGTTTTTTGAGGGAACTCTACAGTGGAGCCACAGCCTCTGTTCGCTACGGCAGGGGAGGAGAATGCTCCAGACAATTTAGCGAAGGCCGTGGAGTGCGGCAAGGTTGCGTATTGGCACCTTTTCTGTTTCTCTTATATATCAATGGGCTCGAGCGTCATCTGCTGCAGGAGTGCAGGGATATACCCAGGGTGGGGAGGAGGGAAATCCCTGCGCTCATGTATGCGGATGACGCAGTACTCATGGCACGCACTCCACGTGCCCTGCAGAAACTAGTAGTTAGTTTTGAGAAATTTATGTTGAACCTGGACCTACTAGTAAACTGTAGCAAGACCTTCACAATGAATTGTGGCCTAAAACCAGGTAAACTAATGAAGCGTATTTTCTTAAATAATGTGCCGCTGGATAACACCCCAACCTTTTCTTATTTGGGCATTTTATTCCATGAGTCAGGTTCTTGGACAAGCGCTATTAAGGCTAGAACTCTTTTATTTATGAAAACGATCATGGCTCTACAGAATTTTGTTAGAAAATTGGGCAGGAAACCGATAAAAGAAATGTTAACCATTTATAAAGCTACATGCTTGTCCGTGGCTATGTATGGCTCAGGTCTGTGGGGACATGCAAATGTTGACCAAATCCAGCTGGTAGAGAACAAATTTCTGAGGGGAGTTCTAGCAGTTCCACAGTGTGCTGCCACATTTAATTGTCATGCTGAACTTGGCCAACCCTACATAACGGATATTATCAGAATTCAACCTATCCTATTGTGGCACAGGGTATGGACTACTAACGAATGCGTTATGAATCGGGCCCTGCTACGTGACACCCTCAGTTTGGTCCATGCGGACAGAATGGAATGGCTGGGATATGTTAAGCACTTTTTGACCGAGATTGGTCTACATTCATATTTCTCGGACCCTTCCACAATGGACACTATTCCCAGGAAGACACTAAAAACCATCTGCCTGAACCACTTGCTGGATAAGAGGAAGAGAGTCGAAATCTTGAAACCCACAGTACACTCTCACCTTTTTACCCTCTGTGAGACTAACACTGTACAGCCATACTTATCACTGTCCATGACTAACTATGATCGTTTTCTTTTAACCCGTTTTAGATTTTGTATATATTTTAGATTAGTGTCTTTTCCATCCATGAACTCATGGAATCACATTTTGCCCGCTTGTCTGTGTGACGGCATGTCACAACAATCTGATATACATATCCTTTTTTTCTGCAAATGTTATACTGCTATACGTAGGAAAATCATAGTCCCTTTTTTAAAAAACATGAATTTAACCAGATGCCGCCCAGCTTTCTTAGAAGTACAGAAAATGGACACGATTTTAACCGTTACTGTGATTTTAAATTATTTAAAAACTGTTTTTAAATTTAGGAAACAAATTCAAACTGAAACATCCTAGACTCCCTACTGACCTACCTCACTGTACTACTATTTATGAGAAGTAATTATTTTAACTGCTGTAATCATTGTATTTTGTTTATATGTTTGTTACTTTTATGGTTACTTGCTTTTTAACCGAATAAAGTTTATTGAACTGAACTGAACAATACCCAGCTGTCAGGTCAAATGTACTTAAGTAGTTGGCAGAAGCCAATCTATCTATAAGCTCATCTGCCCTTGGTATTGGGTGGGCATCAGTCTTAGTGACTGCATTGAGACCTCTGTAGTCTACGCAAAACCTCATCTCTTTCTTACCACCCTGGGTGTGAGGCTTTGGCATTAGAACTACTGGACTAGCCCAAGGGCTATCTGAGGGTTCAATGACTCCCAACTCCAACATTTTATGCACTTCAGTTTTAATGCAGTCTCTAACATGATCAGGCTGCCTGTAGAATTTACTCTTAACTGGTAAGCTGTCACCGGTGTCAACCTCATGGGTACACCAATTGGTCTGACTGGGTGTCAGAGAGAACATATGTCTGAAAGACTGAAGAACCTGTTTACAGTCTTTCTGTTGATGTTCAGAGAGGCTGCCACAAAAGACAACACCATCTACTGACCCATCATCAGGATTCTGAGTGAGCAGGTCTGGGAGAGGGTCACTCTCTTCCTCCTGTCCCTCATCTATGGCCATGAGCAAGCTCATGTCCTTCCTGTTGACATATGCTTTGAGCCTGTTGACATGGAGTACCCTGTGGGGGCTCCTGGGAGTTCCAAGGTCCACCAGGTAGGTGACCTCTCCCTTTTGCTCAAGAATTGTGTGGGGCCCAGACCATTTGTCTTTGAGTGCTGCTGGGGCCACTGGCTCCAACACCCACACCTTCTGTCCAGGCTGATAAACAGTCAGGACAGCCTTTTGGTCATGCCAAGCTTTTTGGAGTTCTTGACTGGCGTTAAGGTTTTCAGATGCCTTCTCCATATACTCAGCCATCCTGGAGCGGAGACCAAGTACATAGTCCACTATGCTGGTTGCAGGCTTTTTGAGAGGTCTCTCCCATCCTTCCTTCACCAAACACAGGGGGCCTCTCACAGGATGCCCATACAAAAGTTCAAAAGGGCTGTAGCCAACCCCCTTTTGTGGGACCTCTCTGTAAGCAAACAGAAGGCAGGGAATCAGGACATCCCATCTTCGCCTGAGCTTTTCAGGTAGTCCATGAATCATCCCTTTTAGGGTCCTGTTGAACCTTTCAACAAGCCCATTGCATTGTGGGTGATAGGGTGTGGTGAACTTGTAGTTGACACCACATTCCTTCCACATAGCAGTTAAGTAGCTTGACATGAAGTTTGCACCTCTGTCAGAGACAACCTCCTTAGGGAAGCCCACTCTGGAGAACACACCAACTAGGGCTCTTGCCACCACAGGGGCTGTGGTGGTCCTAAGGGGAATAGCTTCAGGATACCTGGTGGCATGATCCACTACCACCAGTATAAACTTGTGCCCTGATGCTGTCTGGGGTTCCATTGGACCAACAATGTCAATCCCCACTCTTTCAAAGGGCACCCCCACCACAGGCATTGGTATAAGGGGAGCCTTTGTTGTGCCACCTGACTTACCACTGGCTTGGCAAGTGACACAGGAGCGACAAAACTCCTTGGTATCCTCATTCATGTGAGGCCAGTGAAAGTGTGAGACAAGTCTGTCCCAAGTCTTTGTCTGGCCTAAGTGACCTGCTAAGGGAATCTCATGGGCCAAGGTAAGGAGGAAACCTCTCTGAGACAAGGGGATAACCAGCCTCCTGGCCATGCCAGGCTTGGGGTCTCTTGCCTCAGTGTACAGGATTCCATCTTCCCAGTATACCTTGTGGGTACCTGTGGCATTCCCAGCAGCCTCAGCAGCAGCCTGCTGTCTGAGGGGTTCAAGGGAAGAACAGTCTAATTGTTCCTTCCCCAGGTCTTCTCTTGAGGGTCCCCCTGAGCCCAGGAATTCAACTTGATCAAGTTCAAACTCTTTAGGCTCAGTTTCCCTCAGTTCCTGTAGGTCAGCCTCCTCTGAGACCTGATCCTCAACCTGGGGCAAGGGGGAAGGCAATGCCTTAACCCTACTGCTCTTCTTCTTGGAAGGTGTCTGGTCCATTGTTCCAGGATCCAGCACCTGTTCAGTGGGGCATCTTCTGGCCTGTGACCTAGTCACAGCAAGCACATGTGCTGGCAAGCCTAACATTTCCATGTGAGTCCTCTGCTCCACTTCTGACCATTGTGATGACTCCAAATCATTGCCCAACAAACAATCCACTGGGAGGTCTGCACTAACTACAACCTTCTTTTGACCAGTTACCCCTCCCCAGGAGAAAGCTACAATTGCCATACTATGATTGGTAGTGACATTGCTTGCATTGGTCACCAGGAAATCTGTACCTGGCATGATCTGTCCAGGGTCCACAAAGTTAGGTGTCACCATGGTGACACTGGCACAAGTGTCCCTATAGGCCTGAGCCATTTTTCCATTAATTAAAGGTGCCTGTCTGTATTTGCCCAAGGTATTGGGACTTATATCAGGGGACATATCCACATCCCCTGTACAGACAAGGACAGCCTGAGTGAGTGTGCCAACTAATTTGTCATACCCCTCAGAACCCAAGGTTAACCCAACTAAACCCTTGGGAGGTGCACTACCACTGCTGACTGTACTAGGGGGCACAGGTGCCTTAGGGGCTGCAGTGGCAGGAGTCTGCCCTCCTCCTTTCTTGGTGCACTCACTAAACCAGTGAGTTTTACTTTTACAGTACTGGCACCACCTTTTAGATTGGCCTTCTTGATTCTTCTTTTTCTGGGGAGCCTGACCCCCACCCTCTTTGGGTTGTTGGGGACCTGTCGAAGACTTCTGGTCATTTTGTTCCCCCTTAGAATCTTTACCCTTCTGGTCGGCTTTCTTCTGACCACCTTGATTCTGGCCCTGGTTCTGTTTAACTCTTGTTCTGACCCATCTGTCTGCCTTCTTTCCCAATTCTTGGGGAGAGGTCAGATCTGAGTCGACAAGATGCTGATGCAACAACTGGTTCTGACAATTGTTTAAAATTTGTTCCCTCATGATCAAATTATACAATCCTGTGTAATCAGTAACCTTACTGCCCAGCAACCAGCCCTCCAAAGCCTTAGTGGCACAATCTACAAAATCAGACCAATCCTGAGACTGAGTTTTCTGGGTATCCCTGAACAGCACCCTGTACTGCTTGTAGAGCCACAAGATAGCTGCCCACTGACTCCGGGGGACACACTGTACAGTGCAGGCCCTCTCCAAAGCAGTAATCCATTTGTGGATATCATCCCCTTGCTTAAAGGGGGGGCACTATCTTATTCAGGTGTTTTGTATCAAAACTCCTTTCCCTATTGCTAGGTACAATGCTGCCACCAGTGGGTTTTGACCCACTCAATTCCTGCTCTCTAGCAAAGGCAAGTCTTTCTTTGGCCAGGGCAAGTTCTTCCCTTGCAATCCTCAGATTGACTTCCCTTTCTTTAGCTTCATAGATTCTCCTCTGAAGGGAGGTCATCCTCCTCAGAGCAGAGTTCTGAGAGCCATTGGTTCGAATGGATCTGTTAGAGCCTCTTGATAGAGACCTAACTCGTCCATTCCCAATGTTAAGCTGGCCTGAGAGGGGCCCTAGGATAGCCCTAGTACCATTCTCATGCCTGCTTAAGTTGGACCTGGTTAGTCTGCTGACTTCTACCTGTCCCTCGTCTGCCTCATCCCCTGAGAGATCCTCATCCTCTTCCCCATCATCAGTCTCAACTGTGAGGTTGGATTAGGTCAGGATCACCTCGGGTTCCCTCTAGGGGAGGCATGTTCCCATCTGGATGAGAAGGCTCTGTGTCAGTAGCCTTCTTGGCATCATAAGTCTCTAAGAGACCCAACAGAAAGGGAATGATGGGGTTAGACCCCTGTCTCAGTTTCCTGGAGGTACACAACTGTCTCATCTCCTGGAAACTAAGAGCAGCATATCTTGAGGTGACCTGTGGAAGGTCCACTGACACAAGGGGAGACTCAGAGTTTCCTCCTTTGTCTGACATGCTGATTCTAGTGTGGTGTAAGTGATGCACCTACCTACACTATTTGTTTGCCTACTGATCCCTTGCTAAGAGTTGCAGCCAAGGTGTGCTAAGCCTTGAGGAGCTACAACAGCTGGTTCAGTAGAACTCAGAGTATTCTAAGCTAAGTTATATGTACCTAAAAGTACTTATGTGATCTTTCAACAAGATATTCTTAGGATACGTGTGGTAAAACAACAGCAAGCTCAAATCCCAACCGCTGCTCACCAATGTGAAAGGTGGCCTGATATGCAGTGCTCACTGTTCTAGTGATCACTATGTATCAGTCCAGCAACCCTTATGGTGATTGGTTGTAGGTCAACCTTATAGACCAGCTATCCTAGTAGCGTGGATACGAGCAGTCTAAGGCTAAAGACTCGAGAGGGCGTGTTAAGCCAGCTGTTTACCACACATATACCCCTTGAACACCAAGTGAAAGGACACCACACAAGTGTTATGAAAATAAACAAGGTATTTATTAGAATCACAACAGCCCTGTACTCTTTATGAGGACAGGGTACTAAGCACAAAACAAAACTCTTATAAAAAATACTTAAGTTCGCACAGTATACACAAATGCCCGAGGGGCACGATAAACCATATACTCTGAAAGTGGAATGCGAAATTACTAGCAGGTAAGTACAGTACTAGGGGACTTTGGAATCGCTAGGACTTGACTATAGAATCGTTAGATTACTTCTAGGAGACCCAGGGGACTCGGGTGCAGAGTGTGCACTCTCACGCGTGATGCGGGACAAAGTCTATGGTAGCTAGTAAATGCAAAGTTAGTGTTCTCGGGCGAACCCGACCTGGTAGGGAGAAAACGAAAGTGGATCCTGACCCTTGGATAGTGAGGCTATGCTGGGGCACCGAAATGCCGAAGTTACCTAGCCCAGGGGCTGCAGCTGCATAGGGCTCAAAAGACGTCGGGAATCCTCGTTGCCGGACCAGGAGCCTGGAAGAAAGAAGTTGCTGGCAGGCGACCAGTGAAGAAAGTTCGAGTGATCCAAGCCTGGATCGATGGAAGATGACACCTGAAAGCAGAGGGGACCAAGTTCGTGACTACTAGCCAGTAGTCAGGTGGCACCAGGAGGGCACCGGATGGTAGTCACCTCGACTAGGTGAGTGGGTGACGCTGGGCTCGCAGTTCTCACGGACCAGGAGGCGTTGTCGGCGACCAGGATGGAGGAGCGAGCTGTCCCACGATGGTTGAAGCTGTCGGCGTCGCTGGACCCAGGATTGGGCAACAAAGCCGTGGCAAATTCAAGCCCATGCGGTGGACTCAAAATGGCGTCTGGAGTGGACCAGGAGGGTCCGGGGTGCTCCTCTTTTGCAAGGGAGCAAGGGCCAGTCTGGAGCAACCAGACCAGCAGCAGTGATGTCGTCGGGCGTCGTTAGGAAGGCCACAAGCCAGCGGGCTAGTAGCCAAACAACGCGTTGAGCAGCAAAGAGCAGAAGGGCCCCACGCAGATCGTGGAGATGCTGGAGGGCTGATCTTCAGTGCTGGAGCTGCTCAGGGTTGGGGCTTCTCGGACCCCAAAGCACTCACCAGAGGGATGCTCGGCGGGCTTGCTGTAAAGAGGTCGTGCAGTCTTGGCGATCGTCGGTCCCTCGAGGTCTCGTCGCACTCACGGTTCTCAGCTTGGCTGTAGAGGTGAGTAGAGGTCAGAGGTGCCAGGGAAGCCGGGTCTCGTCGAGCTGTGTCGTCGGATTCCTGAGGAAGGACTTGCAGCAGACCGCAGTGTTCTTTGATGGTGCCTGCAGATGCAGGGTGACTACTCCTTAGCCACAAGGGAGAATCTTGAACCGTAGAAAGTCGTGTCTTGATTCCAAAGATGATCTAATTTGAACAGGGGGCCCGCTCCTATCTTTATACTAAAAAAAGGGGGCTGACCCGGTGACTAGGTCCTGCCTATGGGTGGGACTAGGAGGGGGGTGGTTACACCCCTCTCCCATGCCGGACTTTCCCCAGGTCAGGGGCTGGGGTGCCCCTGGAACTGGTTCTAGCCGGCAGATGCTTAGTGAGCACCGGGGTGCCACTCAGCAGTCACCTTCCTGTAAAGCCCTGCCTACCCAGGATACACAAAACCCTGTCTGGGATGGTGCTAGCACCGCCCCTGACAGGAAACCCTTTGTCCAGGCTCTCCTCGCTGGAAGGACTCCCAGCAGCAGGAGGTCAGACTCGTGTCTGTGGTGGGAGCATCCATTTTGTGGAGCTGAGGCTTCGCTTAACTTTAACCGGGGTTCACAGTTACATACATGTCGTGTCCCTCTAGAAGGGTGGAATGCTAACCCCGTCTCCAGAATTGGCGAGGGGTTAGTATTCCAATTCGTATGACACCTTACTCGACATGTTTTGATAAAGCAATACCAAAGATAGCATTTAACCGCGAGGATTATAATGCACTTAAGAGTATATGGTATGCGTTATCGTGGAACAGCTATAAGGACTTGGTTCCGCAAGCTGCAACCGGGCTCAGCTCATGCCAGAGCACCATTTCACACGATTCCAAGCACTCCACACAGGGTACTCCATAGGAGTGACTGATAGGAGTCTGTGTGTCCATTTTAGGGTTAGATATAGGTATACTATACCTACAGCAAAGGGTGATTACACAACTTTGCCCCAGCTGTCATGCAGCCAGTTGTGTCAGATTTAGGAGGCCAGCCAGGGGTGGCATAATACATGCTGCAGCCCCTGGCAGCCCTGGGTACACCTATGCCCTGAGTTACAGGGTCTGACAAGGTGGCCCAGTACCAATTGGTAATGCACCTAGGGTACATGTTGTAATTTAGAGAGAGAACAGCCAGGCTGTGGGTCTGATTGGCAGGCCCACAGCCAGAGAAAGTGATAAACCAGTGAAACAAAAGCAAAAAATCTGGTTGATCATAGGATTGCAGACCCTACTCTCCTACACTAGTGACTTGGCACTAGGCAGGGGCCTTTAAAGGCCCACAGGGCTGGGGCAGAGTCACATGTCGGAGAGGCCGGCTCCCCTCCGAGGTCTGTGAGGCTGGGGAGGAGCTAGTGACTTGGCACTAGGCAGGGGCCTTTAAAGGCCCACAGGGCTGGGACAGAGTCACATGTCGGAGAGGCCGGCTCCCCTCAGAGGTCTGGGAGGCTGGGGAGGAGCTAGTGACTTGGCACTAGGCAGGGGCCTTTAAAGGCCCACAGGGCTGGGGCAGAGTCACATGTCAGACAGGCTGGCTCCCCTCAGAGGTCTGGGAGGCTGGGGAGGAGCTAGTGACTTGGCACTAGGCAGGGGCCTTTAAAGGCCCACAGGGCTGGGGCAGAGTCACATGTCGGAGAGGCCTGCTCCCCTCAGAGGTCTGTGAGGCTGGGGAGGAGCTAGGGACTTGGCACTAGGCAAGGGCCTTTAAAGGCCCACAGGGCTGGGACAGAGTCACATGTCGGAGAGGCCGGCTCCCCTCAGAGGTCTGGGAGGCTGGGGAGGAGCTAGTGACTTGGCACTAGGCAGGGGCCTTTAAAGGCCCACAGGGCTGGGGCAGAGTCACATGTCGGAGAGGCCGGCTCCCCTCAGAGGTCTGTGGGGATGGGGAGGAGCTAGTGACTTGGCACTAGGCAGGGGCCTTTAAAGGCCCACAGGGCTGGGGCAGAGTCACATGTCGGAGAGGCCTGCTCCCCTCAGAGGTCTGTGAGGCTGGGGAGGAGCTAGGGACTTGGCACTAGGCAAGGGCCTTTAAAGGCCCACAGGGCTGGGACAGAGTCACATGTCGGAGAGGCCGGCTCCCCTCAGAGGTCTGGGAGGCTGGGGAGGAGCTAGTGACTTGGCACTAGGCAGGGGCCTTTAAAGGCCCACAGGGCTGGGACAGAGTCACATGTCGGAGAGGCCAGCTCCCCTCAGAGGTCTGTGGGGATGGGGAGGAGCTAGGGACTTGGCACTAGGCAGGGGCCTTTAAAGGCCCACAGGGCTGGGACAGAGTCACATGTCAGACAAGCCGGCTCCCCCCAGAGGTCTGTGAGGCTGGGGAGGAGCTAGGGACTTGGCACTAGGCAAGGGCCTTTAAAGGCCCACAGGGCTGGGACAGAGTCACATGTCGGAGAGGCCGGCTCCCCTCAGAGGTCTGGGAGGCTGGGGAGGAGCTAGTGACTTGGCACTAGGCAGGGGCCTTTAAAGGCCCACAGGGCTGGGGCAGAGTCACATGTCAGAGAGGCCGGCTCCCCTCAGAGGTCTGTGAGGCTGGGGAGGAGCTAGGGACTTGGCACTAGGCAGGGGCCTTTAAAGGCCCACAGGGCTGGGACAGAGTCACATGTCGGAGAGGCTGGCTCCCCTCAGAGGTCTGGGAGGCTGGGGAGGAGCTAGTGACTTGGCACTAGGCAGGGGCCTTTAAAGGCCCACAGGGCTGGGGCAGAGTCACATGTCAGAGAGGCTGGCTCCCCTCAGAGGTTTGTGAGGCTGGGGAGGAGCTAGGGACTTGGCACTAGGCAGGGGCCTTTAAAGGCCCACGGGGCTGGGGCAGAGTCACATGTCAGACAGGCCGGCTCCCCTCAGAGGTCTGGGAGGCTGGGGAGGAGCTAGTGACTTGGCACTAGGCAGGGGCCTTTAAAGGCCCACAGGGCTGGGGCAGAGTCACATGTCAGAGAGGCTGGCTCCCCTCAGAGGTCTGTGAGGCTGGGGAGGAGCTAGGGACTTGGCACTAGGCAGGGGCCTTTAAAGGCCCACGGGGCTGGGGCAGAGTCACATGTCGGAGAGGCCGGCTCCCCTCAGAGGTCTGTGGGGATGGGGAGGAGCTAGTGACTTGGCACTAGGCAGGGGCCTTTAAAGGCCCACAGGGCTGGGGCAGAGTCACATGTCAGAGAGCCTGGCTCCCCTCAGAGGTCTGTGAGGCTGGGGAGGAGCTAGGGACTTGGCACTAGGCAGGGGCCTTTAAAGGCCCATAGGGCTGGGGCAGAGTCACATGTCGGAGAGGCCGGCTCCCCTCAGAGGTCTGTGAGGCTGGGGAGGAGCTAGGGACTTGGCACTAGGCAGGGGCCTTTAAAGGCCCACGGGGCTGGGGCAGAGTCACATGTCGGAGAGGCCGGCTCCCCTCAGAGGTCTGTGGGGATGGGGAGGAGCTAGTGACTTGGCACTAGGCAGGGGCCTTTAAAGGCCCACAGGGCTGGGACAGAGTCACATGTCGGAGAGGCTGGCTCCCCTCAGAGGTCTGTGAGGCTGGGGAGGAGCTAGGGACTTGGCACTAGGCAGGGGCCTTTAAAGGCCCACGGGGCTGGGGCAGAGTCACATGTCGGAGAGGCCGGCTCCCCTCAGAGGTCTGTGAGGCTGGGGAGGAGCTAGTGACTTGGCACTAGGCAGGGGCCTTTAAAGGCCCACGGGGCTGGGGCAGAGTCACATGTCGGAGAGGCCAGCTCCCCTCAGAGGTCTGTGGGGATGGGGAGGAGCTAGGGACTTGGCACTAGGCAGGGGCCTTTAAAGGCCCATAGGGCTGGGGCAGAGTCACATGTCGGAGAGGCTGGCTCCCCTCAGAGGTCTGTGAGGCTGGGGAGGAGCTAGGGACTTGGCACTAGGCAGGGGCCTTTAAAGGCCCACAGGGCTGGGGCAGAGTCACATGTCGGAGAGGCCGGCTCCCCTCAGAGGTCTGTGAGGCTGGGGAGGAGCTAGTGACTTGGCACTAGGCAGGGGGCTTTAAAGGCCCACGGGGCTGGGGCAGAGTCACATGTCGGAGAGGCCGGCTCCCCTCAGAGGTCTGTGAGGCTGGGGAGGAGCTAGTGACTTGGCACTAGGCAGGGGCCTTTAAAGGCCCACAGGGCTGGGACAGAGTCACATGTCGGAGAGGCTGGCTCCCCTCAGAGGTCTGTGAGGCTGGGGAGGAGCTAGGGACTTGGCACTAGGCAGGGGGCTTTAAAGGCCCACAGGGCTGGGGCAGAGTCACATGTCAGAGAGGCTGGCTCCCCTCAGAGGTCTGTGAGGCTGGGGAGGAGCTAGGGACTTGGCACTAGGCAGGGGCCTTTAAAGGCCCACGGGGCCGGGGCAGAGTCACATGTCGGAGAGGCCGGCTCCCCTCAGAGGTCTGTGAGGCTGGGGAGGAGCTAGGGACTTGGCACTAGGCAGGGCCTTTTAAAGGCCCACAGGGCTGGGGCAGAGTCACATGGAAGAGGGTATGTCCCCTGAGAGGGTCTGTAAGTCCGTGTGGAGAGTTCGTCACTTAGCAGCTAGGTTGGTGCCTTTGAAAGGCCAGTGGGGCTGGGGTAAAGTCATCTGCCACTGCCAGACAGGCTCGTGTGCTCCTCGGGTCCACGGAGCAGCCTCTGCTCCGGTCCGAGGCGTTTCTCACACGCCAGGCCCCGGGATTCACTGCTCCTCCCGGCTGAGAGGCCTAGTGCTGACCTCAGGTCCCGGCGCTCCGCTACAAGCCTCCCAAACGGTGTGAGCGTCTGCCTGGGGATGGAGGAGCGAGGGCCGGGAAATTGGGGAAATCACGCTCAATTTTCGATGTTTCTACGCTAAGGCCTGGAAAACATCCAGATAAGTGCACGCGGCTGCCTCAAATACGAAACATAGCCATCATTTCTGAGCATAATAGTGCGAGTCTGCGGTGTAGGGTTACCAGCCCTGGGGTGGGGGTGGGGGCGAGCAGGAAACCAGACCGAGTCCCCGCAGAAGGGCCCGGAGGCAGGTCAATATTTCACTTTAGTGTACATTTTATTGTGTTTTTCGTGTCTTTGTATAGCGCGCTGGCAAGCTCATGGCCAGTAAATGTGTTTAATTCGAGGAGCTGCAGGTCCAATTACCATCAAAGTTGTCCTTTTCGTCATGAGGTTTGACAGCCCCCCTTAGTTCAGCCCCTCGTCTTTCCACAGTCTTCACTGTTTTTGGTTCTTTGTAAAATGTAATGATTTTTCCGGTTTTATTTTTGATAAAAACCACATTGCTGCAAAGCAAGCCTCGCGTGCTGACCTGCAGTTTCACTAATACCTAAGTATGGATACAAACCTCCGGTGATGAGATGTAGTGCAAAATAGGACCACATCCTGCTCCTCATTTTCTCCATCTGACTGACACAGCATGTTTTCCTGTGGAGAAGATTCGTGCCTTGGGTCTATGGCTGCACATTTTTGTCTGTTGCCAGATTAAAAAAAAAAAAGGCACGCAACGCAGCGCACCCCCCAAAGAGACTGCGCTGCGTGACCGGGAGGGAGCGCGAGAGCGCCATATCTACAAAGATATTTCTCTCCCCTCCACTCTCCCTAGCTTCAGTGCTGATTTCAGCTGCCGTGTGCCACGCACACACCTTAGCGCCAAGGAGCGAGCCTGAGTCTACCATAGGTGATGTACAGGAAGGGTAGCTTTCCTGTGCAAAATACTCTGCCTGGACTGGTTCAAACACTTTTCCCCCTTTGTATGTGTGCTGCCCACTGCAGCAGGCATGCAAAGTCAAAAAGAAAGGAGAATCTTTTTTTTCTCTTAATGCCTCCTTCCAGATAGTGTTAACTTTTGGTGCTAAACCCTGTCTACAGCTGTTTGTAGATAGGGTTTTGCGTCATAAGGCATCGGTGACTGCATGGGAATGCCTATGTACCACCCAGGTAATGCCCCCATGGCACTAAGTAACACAAAGAGGTGCTTTGTGTTACTTGTATGGTACTTTCCTTTGCAAAGTAAATCGGTAAAAAAAATGTTGCACTGGTTAGAGTCACATTTGTGATGCTAACCCAGCTCAAAATGTTTGAAATCGAACCCGTGGGCCCAGATTCTGAACACTGTCATGCAGTGCAGCTGTGTGGCAGGGGGGGGGGGTGTAGGAGAGCGCCATATTCACTGAGAAAAAGGCTCTCTCCTCCCCTCTCCATAGCATCTGTGATGATTTCAGCTGCCGTGTGCCAGGATCACACTTTAGCGCCAAGGCGCTTGTGTGCGTGCCTGAGTCTAGCATAGGTTTTGTATAGGAAGGTACCTTTTCTGCACAAAATACTCTGCCTAGACATGTCCAAAATCATTTCCCACCTTGTATGCGTGCAGCACAATGCAACACGCATGCAACGTTTGAAAGGCTCAGAGAAATGTAAACATTTCTCTGCTTAACTCCTTCGATGCTGCGGACGGCCCCCGGCCCCCCACGTGACGGTGGGTGTCCGAACACCCCCACTGATTAGAATCCCAGCACCGCGGCGGAATTCGTGCCGCGGTCAACGTGTTAATGCCTGCTTTTTCAGCTGCATAACTTTTTGGTGCTAAACTCTTTTCACTAATGTTAGTGAGTCGGGTTTAGCATAAAAAAGCATGGGTGGTCGCCCCCCATGTACCACCCCCTTAACACAAAGTAATGCAAAGCAGCATTTCGTGCTGCTTTGCGTTACATTTCCGTACAAACCAACACAAATATTTGTTTGTACTGGTTTGTGAATCCCAAAATAGGCTAGCTAACCCGACGCTAAACCTTTCAGAATCTAGGCCGTCGTGTACTCCCTTTACAGTCTGTGCCCCCCACCCTCTCCCCCCTACCAGACCATGATACTACAAATCGGTGGAGACATGTCATTTGCAGTCATGGGATGCCGGCCTTTGAACATGGACTATCAGATCAGATATAAAAACAATAACCAGGACATTCCCCTGAAATAGAAGGACTACCATTTTTCATCAGCCATGGGGTACAGTTGGATAGCGCTGATAGCGCCTACCAACCTGAACAGACGAGTGCTGAGGAAATAAATAAAGTGCCATTTCTAAACCCAATATCACACCTTTTAATTAAATTGCTTTCTGAGATGAGCTGCTAACTACTCCTGCATTGGAACATATACAAAAGAGCCTCCCTCGGTTTTCAGTCCACCCTCGCTGAAAACCGGCACAGGAGCCACATTGGCTGAAATTTGCTGGGATGGCTTCTGAAAAACCTGGATTGTGGGTAGTGTGTCTGAGAGGTGCTTGGGTGAAACAGAGGTGCGGTTTTAACCCGTTCGGCGCTTATGACGGAACCGTTCCGTCACGCGCCTCGGGTGAGCTGTGCTAGTGACGGAGCGGTTCCGTCACGGCCCGCTCGCCGCGTCTGCGCGGCGCTGATTTCACGCCTGTGCGGCGCATTCTATTGAGCGGGCGCGTTCGTGACGGAACCGTTCCGTCACTAGCACAGCTCACCCGAGGCGCGTGACGGAGCGGTTCCAGCACAAGCGCAGGTGAGCCGCGCGGCCCCCCCCACCCCGTAGCACTGCGGCGGAATTGCCAACCGCAGTGAAGGGGTTAATAGTTGGGGTCTCCTGTATGAAGCCCTTACTGATGTAGAATGCATTCTGGGGTTTACTGCTAGGTAGAGCTACTATTTCTGCTTCCCTTGCCTGACCCCCTGAGCTGTCCTGCTCCCACCCAGCAGAGAGCATTGCAAAGCCTGCTGCAGGGGGTTGGTTGGGAATTTTACCCAATTGAATGGAGCTGGTAGGGCCTTTCGTGTTCACCTTCTGCAGTCCAAGCCAGTTCCATCAGGTCAGCCTCTGGCCTGCGCGAAGGAAGATCTAAACCAAGACTGCCCCCAAAGGCAAGGTCAGAGATGGTAAGGGCAGAGGTGTCAAGGTCAGAGCTGGCAAGGTCAAACCTGGCAAGGCCAGAGCTGGCAAGGTCAAAGCTGACAAGCTCAGAGCTGGTAAGGACAAAGGTAGTAAGATCAGAGCTAGTAAGTTCAGAGCAGGCAAGGACAGAGCTGGGAAGGTCAGAGCCAGCAAGATCAGAGCCGGCAAGTCAGAGCAGACAAGGTTAGAGCAGACAAAGCCAGAGCTGGTAAGGAAAGAGGTGGCAAGATCAGAGCAGGCAAGTTCAGAGCAAGCAAGGTCAGAGCTGAGAAGGTCAAAGCCAGCAAGATCAGAGCTGGCAAGGTCAGAGCAGGCAAGGTCAGAGCAGGCAAAGCCAGAGCTGGTAATGTAGAAAAAGGTAGGGCCGATGTTGATCGAGAACCTTTTTAAGTTTTGCACGGCACTAACCGCCTCTCATACCACTCGAATCTTTCAAACAAAGAGGCAGGCGCTGGAGACTGGAAGGCAGGAAACAGAAGTTTTATTCCGACGGAGCAGAACACGTCAACTCAGACAACAGGGTATCTTCTCGAGGTGCTCTAACCGCATCTCTGAGGCCAGGCCTCTTATACACAGGTTTATGGCTTTATTGCATGAAACACATTTTTGTCAACACTTTGATGTACGGAAAGACATCCTCGGAATCCCCGCTTCAAGCCCGTTCCCACACACATTTACAGTAGAAGTCCCCACCCCGGTCACAACAGGTGATGATTGTCACGCAGCTGGGCATTCCGCCGATTCCCGGAATGCATGTGGTTGATCGGATCTCATGAGGTGGGGGCTTTGATCAGTTGTGGATCCTTTGATGGGGGAAGCTTCCTACTGTATGGGGGCAATAAACAGCATCCACAGGGCCAGGTGGCGGCCTGGGAACGAGCAGGACAATCGGGCACAGAGGAAAGGGGGGTTTTATCAAAGGGATACGGGATCATAAAAGGGATGGAGGGAGGTGTTGAGCTGGGAACAGGATGGGGTTCCGAGGCAGGGTTGCGCTGAAGAGGGGTTTTATGGCCCGAGCATGTGAGAGCGGGGGCTGTCAGCGTGCGGGGGATGTTTGCGAGGTTAGGAGAGAGAGAGAGAGAGACGCGCTGGCTATCGGCAGTGGGCAGAGAGGCCATGGCATTCAAAATGGCTGCCACTTACGCGCATGGATGAGCCTAAAATGGGACAAGATGGCGCCGATAATGTTGATGTCGCAAACTAGATTTTAACAGTCCTCCCTTTTCAACATATCTAGCCAGCTTGTTTAATCGATATCTATCTTCATCAAGTTCCTAACCTCGACATCGTACAATGCTCTCATGCGTTCCTTTTCGAAGTCCAGAGTCTTAGGGCAGATACAATTTGCACATAGTGAGCACAGAGGCGGCAGGCATTGGAACCCTAGGCAGAACCCACATATCACAACAACAGGTATCAGTATAATCGTAAATAACCTCCACCCCCAGTTCTTTACAGTACTCCAGAACCAACCACCAAGCGACCATTCTTCTTGTTCCTGGTGAACTTCTGAGGAAAGTCTGTGGAGATGTTCGATGGCTTTGTACACTGAGGGTGAATTGTCTGGTATATAGGTGCAGCAGCTGGACCCAATGATAAAGCATGCTCCTCCACGATCCGCTAGAACCACATCGAGAACAAGGCGGTTCTGGAGAGCCACCAGGCGGACCGCTTGAAGCTCGGCTGTATTGTTCGCAAGGATGCCAGCTGTAATGTTCATCGTTGTTTCAACTGCCGGGGTCAAATGTCGGATGGCCCGGCTGTTCGCCATCAGGCCCCAGAGTGGAACAAGTCCCTTCATTGCGTTGAGGAACTGTGCTCCGGTGGAGTCGGCTTGCTCAATGTCCTTTGCTCGTTTTTGTCTGTGATGATTCGCTGGAGCCACATAGGTCGGAGGAAGGATGAAGGCGATATAACAGGTGCCCCCCCAGCCTTTGGGGAGCCAGGTGTAAGCCTTTGTACCACAAACAAAGTACATGTTCGGAGAAGAGACAAAAGAGGGTGGATCAGTGGAGTCCAAAGTTTTGGTGATGCGGCAAGCGCTTCGGCCTACCAGCTGTGTCCCAAGCCCTTCGATGCACATAAGGCCTGTGACGTTGATGACGGATAGGGCCACAGTCAGGGTGGCAGCTGTTCGTTTTCGCAGGTAGGAGAAGGTGGGTCTGGTCGGATTGTTAAACACCTGCATTTCAATCCGTTCTTTGACGGGGATGTCCATGTGGATAGAATCGTTGGATGTCTGTGTTTTGTTCTGCCAGACCTCATGAAAGAAATGTGTCATAGTTCTGCTGGAGGTGGCATTATCCCTATAGCTTTCTTGCAAGAGGATCAGCCAAGCAAGGCAGGAGCCGTGAACTGAGAAGGGTGAAGGGATGAAGGGTATAGAATGTCCAGTGGCGTTGGGTAGCAACCCACAGATCCAGCAGTTGGTGGCATTGGTAGCAAGATTGTGCTGGTGCAGCAGTTGCACGAAGGAGTTGTTCCAAAACTCCTTACGCCTTTCTCGGAGTTGGGGTGAAAGAGAAATCAGATAATGTTCTTTCATTGTGGTAGGCTGTGCAGTGGTCAGGAATGTCTCATGAGCTGGTGCGCTCTCTTCCACAATCCAGAGGGTGGTCATGAGGAGCAGGCAAAAGAGAAGGGCGATAAAAAGTGCAATAGTCTTTGAACTGTGGATTTTGTCAGTCTTTGGGTTTCTGTAGCGAATCTTCGGATGTCCAGTTGCTTCCATCATCTTCGTGCCGGGTGCTTCCATCATCTTCCTATCGGGCGCTTCCATCATCTTCAAGGGGGCTCGGTAGCGGGCAGAACCACAAACTTCGTCCAGTTTCTCTCCTGACAGCCTTAGTAGTGTTAGGCCACCGCTCTGAGAATTATGACTTAGTCAGTGGTCTGCTTAGCCGAAGCTCCCTCCTTTCGTCGCAGGTTATACCCTTCTCTGGATGGCACAGTGGGATTGGGAAATTTTGCTAATTCAAGTGTCTCTGTATCCGGATAGCAGTTCAGAGATGGTCGGTCTTTGTTCAGGAGCTCTTCCTGGGTAGCCACGTCTTCGGTCATCGTCAGAGTCGAGGTGATCTTCTTGCAGTGGTGTGCATGCACCCAATTGTACTTCCCCTCCACTCGAAGAGCTGTTCGGGTGGTGATCAAGACTTGCCAGGGGCCCGTCCACCGGGGTTCCAGACTCTTTGCACGCTGGAAGTTTCGAATCAACACGAAGTCCCCGGGTTGGATGGCGTGTCCGGGACCCCTGGAAGCATCGGGAATGGCATGCAGCACCTGTTGGTGGATAACAGACAGTGTCTTAGTCCATTTGTACAAGTAATCAGACATTAGGACGTCCGGGACGTCATGAATGGAAGTCGATTTTGGTGCACACCAGATGCTCATGGGCCGGCCGAAAACGACCTCGTAAGGTGTCAAGTGGTGTTTGGTGGGGGTGGAACGCATTGATAGCAATGCCAGTGGGAGAGCGTCTGGCCATTTCAGTCCTGTGGTAGCCACTATCTTAGCTAGCTTGAGTTTCAATGTGGCGTTATGTCGTTCAACTAGTCCAGCAGATTGGGGGTGGAAGACTGCGTGGAACTTTTGTTTTACACCCAACCCCTTCAAGATGAGTTGGATAACTTCGGCTACCAAGTGGGGCCATTGTCGCTCCACAAAATTCGACAAAGGCCGTAACGAGGGAAGAATTCTTTTAGTAGTACCTTTGCAGTGGCCATGGCAGTGTTGTCACGGGTTAGATAGGCTTCCACCCACTTGCTAAATGCGCACACTACAACAAGTACATATTTCAGGCCTTGGCATCTTTCTAGATGGATGTAGTCCATCTGCAGGACTTCAAACGGGTGACTGGGAACCCCAAACCCTCCCCGGGGTACTACAGTTCCTTTCCCAGGGTTGTGTTGCAGGCATATCAGACATTGTTGGACCAGACGTTTGGCGGAGTCTGCAATCTTGTCGTTGTGCCAAACTTTGGAGACAAGCTCGGTCATAGGGGCTGATCCTATGTGTGCAGGGGAGTGTGCCATAGTCAGTATGGGGATCAGGTATGAATCGGGTAGCAACCATTTGTTCGTGTCTTTTGTCCGCCAGCAGCCTTCATCGTCTTTCAGTCCCACCCGTGCCCATTCAGTCAATTCGTGTTGTGAGCTGGCCATTTGGATGTCCCTAATAGTCTCCCTAGCGTCCGTCCATTTCTCTGCTTGTGACCTGGTCAGGTACATGCGTGTCATCGTCCTATTCTCAGCTGTGGTTCGAGCAGTGATGTCGGCCAGGGCATTCCCCTGTCCAATGATGTCTGTCACCTTTTTGTGTGCTTGGCATTTTATGACTGCGAGTTGTTTGGGAAGAAGGACTGCTTCAGTTAAGGCGGAGACTAGATCTCCATGTAAGATGGGGGTGCCGTGTGAGGTCAGGAATCCCCTCTACTTCCAAAGGAGCCCAAAATGGTGAACCACCCTGAAGGAGTACTGGCTGTCGGTGTAAATGTTTGCTGTGGTTCCTGCTGCCAGGATGCATGCTCATGTGAGGGCAATCAGTTCTGCTGCCTGTGCAGATCGTTGTGTGATGCGGGCTGTCTATACTACAGTTCGGGCTGTGGTAACTGCATAAGCAGCTGAGGTGGTGCCATCGGGGAGTTTGATGCAAGAACCGTCCACCCATAGCTCTCCGTCAGGGTCAGGGAAAGCTGTGTCTCTGAGGTCGACCCTACTCCTAGTCTGTTCGTCCGTGAGGGTCAAGCAGTAATGTACAGGGGACACTTTGGGATCGTTCTCTGGTAGGGGTAACAAAGTCGCTGGGTTCAGTGGGGTGCATCTTTTCAGGGTGATGTGGGGTGCAAGCAGAGTCAATTCGTACCCAGTCAGTTGTGCACTCGTCAGGTGTTGCGTCTTAGTCTGGTTCAAGAGGGTGTCAACCGCATGGGGTACTAACACCGTGAGGGAGTTCGAGAGCAGGATCCCCTCACTTTGTCAGATAGAGATAGCAGCGGCAGCTACAGCTCGAAGGCAGGCAGGCAAAGCTCTGGCTACGGGGTCGAGAGTGGCAGAGAAGTAAGCGCATGGTCGTTGCTTTGGGCCAATGGACTGGGTCAAGACAGACAAAGCACATCCCTCCCTTTCGTGAGTGTAGAGGGAGAAGGGCTTCGTATAATCGGGGGTTCCCAGAACAGGGGCCGAGCAGAGGGCATCTCTTAGTTCTATGAAGGAGGATTGGCATTCAGGGGTCCAAGGGAGTGGGAAAGGGACATCTTTAGCCAGCAGAGAAAGCAGCGGTTTCACAATGAGGCTGAAATTCGGTAACCACTGTCGGCAGAAGGAAGTGAGGCCTAGTAGGGAGCGAACTTGTTTCTGGGTCTTAGGGACAGGGGTCTCTAGAATGGTTTGGATTCGGTCGGGAGTAAGTTTCCTTCCGTCTTTGGACAAGAGGTGGCCTAAGTAAGTGACCTGGGGTTGGCGGAATTGCAGCTTCTTTTTGGAGAACTTGTGGCCATTTTCCGCAAGGAAGTGCAGGAGTTGGATGGTGGCTGTGACTGCAAGTGGAGTGGTGTCGGCCGCCAAAAGGATGTCATCGACGTATTGTATCAATACCACTCCATCTGGTAACTGGACTGCGTCCAGTTGTCTCTTGAGGGCCTGACTGTACATGCTGGGGCTTTCAGTGTAGCCTTGGGGTGCTCTACAGAATCTGTATGAGCGGGCTTTTAGGGTGAAGCCAAAGAGGTATTGGCTATCTGGGTGGATGGGGATAGAGAAGAAACCACGGGGTACTGAGGCACAACTACTTTGTTGACCTCTCGTAGGTCGATGATGAAGCGGTACGCTTTCTCATCTCCCTCTCCTTGCTTCTTTATGATGGGTAGGATAGGGCTGTTGCAAACATTGCTAACTACTTCCTCTACCACTCCTGCGTCTATCAGGGACTGAATAATCTTTACCAATGCCTTCTCGCCCTCGGGCGATATCCGATATTGTGGAAGTTTTGGGAGTATTGCGTCCTGTCGAACAGTTATGTGCACTGGGTCGATGTTATGTTATGTTATTAAAAATTTGTAAAGCGCGCATACGCCCGGAGGCTTCTTGGCACTGAAAGAAGATAAAAAACATAACAAGGGGGGAGTATGCAGAAATTTTTATTTCAAGTAAGCCTGTGTGAAGAGGTGGGTCTTAAAGGCCTTTCTGAAGGCAAGGAGGTCCTTACTCTGTCGGAGGGCTAGTGGCAGAGAGTTCCATAGGGTAGCTGCCAAGAAGTGGAAGCTGCTGCCACCTTGTCGTTTTTTTTTTAAGCGAGGTACTTCAAGTAGGTCCTTGTGGGCTGATCTCAGGTTACGTGAGGGAACATATCTTCCGATCAGCTGCCTGATGAATAGAGGTCCCTTGCCTTGCAAAGCCTTAAAGATGATGCACCCTGCTTTGAATTCTGCTCTTTGAGCCACGGGTAGCCAGTGCAGGGTCTCTAAGCCTGATTTGATCGATTCCCATTTGGGTACATTGCAGATCAGCCTGGCGGCCTGATTCTGCAAGTACTGCAGTCTTCTAAGTTGTCCTACAGGAAGGCCAAGGTATAGACTGTTTGAGAAGTCGATGTGGGAGAGGACTAGGGCCATGACCACCTGAATTAAGGCGGAAGGAGTGAGGAAGTGAGCGATTTTCCTAATTTTCCTCAATTGGTAGAATCCGGAGGAAACCACGGTTCCAATTTGGGATTTCAGCGAGAGGTCCTCATTGATGGTTATCCCCAGGCTTTTTACCGTCGAAGATTTCTTAGGGGGAAGACCCATATCAGCAGGCCAGAAGTTAGGGCTCCAACTGATTTCGCTCTTGCCGGGCAGGATCAACTCAGTTTTCCCTGGGTTTAGCTTAAGGTGATTTGAGGACATCCAACTCTGGATTAAGGTCATAGTGGCTTGGAAGTCCTCCACGGCATTTGGGGAGTTAAGAACGAAGACTAGCTGCAAGTCATCTGCATAATTGTATGCAGTGACTTTGTGCTTTCTCAGGGCGAAAAGAAGGGGCCGCATGTACAGGTTAAACAATAGGGGAGATAACGAAGAGCCTTGGGGCACCCCGCAGAAAGACTTGATTTTGGCAGCGGAAAAGGAGCCTAAGCGGACAGACTGAGTACGTTCAGATATGAACGATTTCAACCAGGCTAGGGCAGAGTCTCTAAGGCCCGCCTGTTCGACACGATTGACCAGAATAGAGTAGTCAACCGTGTCGAATGTCGAGAAGGACCAGGGCTTGATGAAGGTTTTTATCAGCGTTGGACCTCAAGGTGTTCTGAACGGCCAATATTACTGCCTCAGTCGAGTGACCCGGCCTAAATCCTGCTTGGTTGGGTTGGAGATAGTCTGATTCCTCCACAAAATTAGAGAGGCAGTTGGTGACATGCGCCTCCAGCATTTTGGATAGGAAGGGCAGCAATGATATAGGCCGGTAGTTCGTGAGGTCCAGCGGGTCAATACCAGGTTTCTTGGTGAGGGGAATTAGTAAGGCCTGCTTGAAACTGCTAGGCACTATCCCTGAAATAAGAGAGTCGTTGAGCAGGGGCATCATGCTATTGGGCATGGCTCGACCAATTTCTTTCATGATTTGGGGGGGGCAGACATCCATAGGGGAGCCTGATTTGACTCTAGACAGTAGTCCCAGAAAAGTTTCCAGGTCAATAAGGGGGAAAGAATGTACAGTTGAGGGGTTAAAATAGGTGTCGTCCACTGGGGCGCAAACTGGAAGTGTGGAAATGTTCTGTTTAATTAGTAAGATCTTATCGCGGAAGAAGTCATTCAGGGAATTGCATAACGCTTGTGTGGGGACTACCGGAGCGGAAGTTCTATCGTTGTTGCAAAGATCGTTTACTATCCTGAAAATTTCTTTTGATTTATTGGTGGCGTTTAAGATTTTAGATGAATAATAGGTAGTTTTATGGTTTTGTAGAGTTTTTTGGTAAGTCTTCCTGGCTAAACAGTATGTGGCCCTGGCTAAAGGGCAGTACTGAGAGCGCCATGTTCTTTCCTTTTGCCTCACTTCCAATTTCAGTTTTTTTAGCTCAGGTGTAAACCATTTATGTGCATCCGGGCTCCTAGAGCTGCAAAGACGAGTAGGAGGAGCATAGATGTTAGTCGCTGCGGTAAGCCATTCATTGAGCCGACCATCGGCCTCCTCCACATTAGTGCTGTCAGGGGGAAGGGAGTCGCCTAAAAAGTTGAGAAAGGCTGGCAAGTCCATAGAAGTCCATTTCCTGATGGTTTTGCTGGTTTGTAACTTGAAATGGGTAGTCTTGTCTAACTGGAAGGAGAAGCTTATACTGTGGTGATCAGACCAACAGCAGGGTTTTATGTCTATTGAGGATAATGGCAAGTTCAGAGACCAGATTTGGTCAAGACTGTGGCCCTTCTGGTGAGTCTCAGCGTGAATGTGTTGTGTCAGGTTGAGATCACAGAAAAGTTCAGTCATCTCTGCAGCTTGGGGATCCAATAATATGTTGTCGAACCAGAAGTTTAAATCCCCGACCAGAAGTAATTTAGGGTGATTTGTTACTAACGGTGCCAGTAATTGAGCTAAAGTGGAAGGGAATGTGGCCATGGTTTGGGGTGGGCGATATAATAAGACCAGTACCAGTGAGCCGTTGGAAGTATCTATTTTGGCGACTATATTTTCAGTATTAGGTAGAGACAGAGATGGGAGCTGTCTGAGTTGGAATTTCTTATTAACAATTATAGCTGTTCCTCCCCCAGTTTTTCCACCAGGGCGTAATGCTGATAGTATATAGTAATCTGCAGGTAGGGCAGCTAAAATGTCCGGTAATGAGTCAGGAGTGAGCCAAGTCTCTGTCAATAGCAACATGTCAGGTTGTCAGGTCATCATGCGTCCTACGTCCGAGTCAGTTTTGGCCCACAGATACGGAGCCAGAGTGTCAAGTAGGGACGTGTCAGTGTCAGTGATGGAAAACATGCGTCGGGAAGGACAAAGTCTGAGCAGAGCCGGGTTGTCGTACAGAAAGACCCGAACTCCATATTGCGAACACCTAATAGTGGCTCGGAAATGCTTCAGCAAGTCAAGTCCCATAATGGCGTCAGGGGTATTTGAAGAAAGCAAAAACGTCGTGTCAGTGATGTTATTTTCTAAGTCAAATGAGATCGGTGAGGACAAGGGGTTAGTGGAGGGCGTCCCATCGAAACCTATCGAAGTTACAAGTGAGCCAGACAAGGGTGCCCTTGGAATCAGTCGTTTAGATAACGCACTACGTGTCGCGCCAGTGTCTACCAGAAATGGAAACTTTGTACCCAGGACCTTAGCGGTGACATAAGGACCTTGCTGGTCAACATAGAGCTCGGCTGGATCCCTCCCTTGCCCTAGGCAGTCCTATGTGAAGTCGTGGGTGTCGTCACAGTCAGACTGTTGGTACTGGTTCTGTCGGGGACGGTCAAATGTATTCGGTCTGCCTGATCTGTCGTTATTCGTATAATTCGTGGACCCTCGTCCCTGTCCTCTATTTCTTGGTCCACCCGCTACGTCTTTGGGGTCCCTATTCTTATTCATCTCCAACAGAACCAGACACTGGGATTTCCAATGGCCGAATCCCTTGCAGAATGCACACTGGTCTTCGCTAATATCTTTACGTCCAACATAGGGTGCGGAAATACGGTCTTTAGGGGGTGGGTTCCTAGGGGCATGTGTCTGGTAATTCCCCTTGCAACTGTGCAATCATCACCCTCTCTTTCAAGTCCTTTTTCTTTTTCTCAGTCGCCCTATCATTTTCGATTTTCTGATGTTCATAATATTGGGCCATCTGGAGGATAGCCGCGGGTTTGGAGGCTGCCCAACTACTCTCGCTGGCCTGCAGTTTCTGAGAGACCTCCTGCGACAGACCTTTGACATAATTCTGGACAAACAGATGGTGTCCGGTTGCAGTGGTCATGTCCTGGCCACTGTAATCGGAGAACACCGTTTCAAACCGGGAGAAGTATTCTGATACGTCTTCCTGGGGTTTCTGATGACAGGCTGTTACTATCGACCAGTCTACTTTCTTTTCTGGGATCTGGGTTTTCAGTTTCTGCACAATTTTGTCTGGGAGTTCTAAAATGGATTTCAAAGGCTTCTGTCCAGGTTCTCGTTGTCTATCTATGCCATCGAGTTGTGACCAGGTATGTCCAAATAGCTCAAGGTGGTCGACTTTCCGGATTTGCTCCCACACATCAGCTGGCAGACATAACCCGAAAAACAAATCGATGTCAGCTAGGGTCATAATCGTTGAACCTAAGGTTGTACCTAGTTCAGTATAGAAGGCAGTGGGGTTTTTACGTAAATCGGGCAGAGATTTTCAGAACGTCAGAATATCTTGCCGATCCCATGGTTGGTAGACCCAGTTATACACTACCCTCCCTCTTGCATCTTGGTGGTTGACGTCATCGTGTGTCCCCGACCTCGTGGGGAAACCCAGTAGGGAGCAGCCTCTCTTATTGGCATCATGGTGCTAGCTTGTTCTATTCGTGGTTCGGTCGCTACAGGTGTCGTAGGTTTAGCTTCCAACCCTTGTTCAGTGAGGTGGCGGAAAACCTCAAGCGTACGCACAAGGAGGTCCATCACGTCACACTCGCCCTCATCCCCGATATCGACCTTTCTATACAGAGTCGTTAGGCTCTCGGGACCTTTGTCTCGGTATCTGTCCTCATACGCATTTAGGGCATGATAACATAATCGTACAACAAAGTGCCGTCTGTGGCTCCCAGCATATGAGTTGAACATATCCATGATGTGTTCCTCACTCTCCTTTCGTTCTACTAGTGTCCTTACTACCTTGTCAATCCCTGCTCGCTCATCTTTGCTCAACCTGTTCGTTCTTGTGGAATCTGTCTTTTGGGCCTCAGGGTCATCTAACATTGTTGCTTGTGCTGTATCTAGTACAAGGGGTTCGGCCGGCGCGGAGGCCATGGGGACCGAGGTCCTGGTACTACTCTCGCCTGTGCTTGGGGGCAACGGGTGCTGCGCTAAAGGTTGGGAAGGGGCATATGGAGGGGGCATGTAGATGATCGGAGGACATAATAAGAGATCATCGTTGGCTCGCTGTTTCGAGGGTAATTCAGGGTAGAGCGTAGAGGGTGTTCTAACAGGACACTGACTCGATGTTTCTGATTCTTGTTTCTGTTTGGCTTCCTCTCTCTCCTTTATCTCTTCTTCCAATTTTCTAGCAGCAGGTGAGCTGCCTTTCGTAGCTCTTTCTCTAATCTAATTTAGTTTCTCTTTTCACGTTGTTCCGTTTCTTTGCGCCACATGCCGAGACTATCAAGCATAGTGGGCGTTGTCTTATTGTTACAAAGGGCTGTTTCTAGCGCGCTTATTTTATCTTCATCGAAGGATCCTATCAGTGGCCACTGACTTTTCTGATCCTTTTTCGTATATGTATGCCATAGCTTGCTATAGGCTATGGCGATTAATCCATGCTTCATGAACATGTCCTTATTAGGGGTGCCTTCCAGTGGAGCTGGATGGTTCATCTCTAATAAGCGGTCCGGGCTGAACCAACTACCAATCAGTGGGGAGAAGATAGGCATGACAGATTACAACGGGGGACAAAGGTCCGCACTACCTATCCTTTCACTACTTGCAAAGACTAGACAGAATATTTCTATTCTTCGTTATTTGCAAACAGAGAATATCTCAAAGAACCAATATCGAACAGTCAATGTTCGGACAATCAAACAATCAGTGGGGAGAAAGAATAGGCACAACGCGTTACAACGGGGGACAAAAGTCCGCGTTACCTACCCATCACTATCTGCAAAGGAAGAGAATATTTCTATTCTTCCTCTGTTGTAGACAGAGAGAATCTCAAGAGAACAATCCTCGAACAAACAATGTTCGGGCAAACAATCAATCAGTGGGGGAGAAAAATAGGCACGGCGGGTTACAACGGGGGACAAAAGTTTGCGTTACCTACCCTTCACTACCTGCAAAGGAAGAGAGAATCTTTCTATTCTTCTCCGTTTGCAGACAGAATCTCCAAAAAGAACCAACAATCCAAGAGTAATACTAGTATTTTCCAAACAATCAAACAATCATTTCGCAATTTGTCGTGTTACACGACCTTACCCGGACCACATGGACAGTTTCATGTCTTCCGAATCCAGCGCCCGATCATCCTCTATTCTCCGTGACTGTCGCGGCACTCCTGATGGTTCCCAGTCAGGACCGTGGATCACTCGAGAGAGGTCTGTTCGGAACCAGTGAAGTTCGGATGATCGGCTGTCAGACGAGGGTCTATCGGACAGGAGCTCTCCCGATCGTTGCAGTCGTTCACTCTGTCGTCAGGACCTCTCCCACTGGATCCACGTGTCACTGATGGGCCCCACGTTTGGGACGCCAATTGTAGAAAAAGGTAGGGCCGATGTTGATCGAGAACCTTTTTAAGTATTGCCCGGCGCTAACCGCCTCTCATACCACTCGAATCTTTCAAACAAAGAGGCAGGCGCTGGAGACTGGAAGGCAGGAAACAGAAGTTTTATTCCAACGGAGCAGAACACGTCAACTCAGACAACAGGTTATCAAGACAAGAGGTGCTCTAACCGCATCTCTGAGGCCTGGCCTCTTATACACAGGTTTATGGCTTTATTGCATGAAACACATTTTTGTCAACACTTTGATGTACGGAAAGACATCCTCGGAATCCCCGCTTCAAGCCCGTTCCCACACACATTTACAGTAGAAGTCCCCACCCCGGTCACAACAGGTGATGATTGTCACGCAGCTGGGCATTCCGCCGATTCTCGGAATGCATGTGGTTGATCGGATCTCATGGGGTGGGGGCTTTGATCAGTTGTGGATCCTTTGATGGGGGAAGCTTCCTACTGTATGGGGGCAATAAACATTAACTTTTAATAAGATTAGCTTTTAAAGTGATGACATAAAAAGATGTATACATAATATAGAAAATATAGAAATACATTTTATAATGAAAAAACTATTAAATATGTAACTAAAATGAATATTTACGAGAACAGGTAAACAAATACAATTAATATATATAAATATATAATAAAAATGCTAGTAGCGATTAAAGATAATTATCAATTAAAGATAATTATCATTAAAACATTGTAAAAAACATTATAAAAAAATAAAGGTGTACAACCAAATTATTGCATTATTAAAATAAAAAATACATTAATAATATCAGGACGCAAACAATAAAACAATACAAGTATATGAAAAAATAATCCTACAATTACTTTAAAATTCAATGAAACATGCTGCTTTGGAGAGACTTATTATTAATATATGGGGCCAGGGGCATTGCTGCTGTGGCTTTCATGGATTACTCATGCAGCGCATTTCAAATTACTGGTAATCCTGCATGCGATGACCACTACTGTCATTTTGTCTGACGTGGTCACTATTGCAACCCAAATAACAGTAGCTTGGGATTCTTTTCTTTCAACATAAGTAGCTCTTAGTACAAAAAAGGAGGCGACCCTGGTTATGGACTTCAGAGGTGTTCCATTTTACTTTTCCCAAGCCTAAGAGAAAACAAACACCAACTATCTAAATATAGATTAAAATAAGAAACCTAAAATATATTTAAACAAATATATGAAAAATATAGAATATTTTCAAATGTGTATAACAGTTAGTATAAATAATTAAAAGCTAAGATAGCACCATTAAACATTTAGATTGGAAATTAAATAATATACAAATTATTTACTAATTAAATACGTTAAGAAATAGATATATATAATCAAACAAAACGGTCAAAAAGTGGGTCGCTCAAACTGATGGTGTGAACGTTGGAGAACGACCGCCATTGCAAAAGTTAATTACAAACACAAAAAGGATGCTGTACTCCCAGTGGACTTCTGATTTTCAGACTTTATTGATGATTACTATCCGCATGTCACCAAACAACACCAATTTGTTTCACCTATTTCAGTCTTGTTCATCGTGTGTAAGTTCTTTGTCAGTTACTACTTATACTCTCACTTGGCCAATAAACGGCATTATGGAACTTTTGGTCCAATGTTTTATACATGAGAGCAATTTGCTGGAAATACGCATTTATTAGCAACCTACATAGGGTGATCGCAACTTATGCAGGATTTATTAATGTTCCAACTCAGAGAAGTGCATTCAAGAATCCATTGGAACATTATTAAAATTCTGCATAAATGGCACTCATGCTATGTAGGTTGCTAATAAGCGCATATTTCCAGCAAATTGATCCCATGTATATTAGATTAGACCACAAGTCCCATAATGCCATTTAATGGCCAAATGACAGTACAAATAGCAACTGATAAAGCACTTACACACCGTGAACAAGACTGAAAAAGTCGAAATGCGTTGGTGTCGTTTGGTGAAATGCTGATGGCAATCATCAATAAAACTTGGAAATCAGAAGTCCTCTGGGAGTGAAGCACCCCTTTTGTGTTTAGAAATAAATATACATGTAAAACACATCAATCTCTAATATTCTTAAAACTCAAAAACCAACAAAATATCTAAAAATACCAGTACGCAAAAAATAAAAAATATGCCTGAATTGAATTACTATACAAACTATTAAAACATAATATATGATTTGAATATAAAAACAATTAAAAGAATGTATTAATTTGCACCTGCCCCTTCTGCCCCACCCAACAGGAAGGCATTGGGCACATACTTTTAGTCTGCCCTGAATGTAAAGTTCCCAGGATATCATGGCTAAAACCTTTCTGCTTGCAGTTAGGCTTGAAAACAGGTCGTGAGTCCGTCAGGATTCTCCGAACTGATAATTCTCAGGCCGTGGTTATAGCTGTGGCTAAGTTTCTCCACTGGATGTGGATTATTCAAGCACGTAAAATTAGTCTACAGTGTCATCTTAAGGGTTTCTCTTAAAGTTTTTTAATGGGCTTACATCACCTGATATTATATACCCAGTATAATGATGAACTTATAGTTTCTTTATTTTTTATTTTTAGGAATGTTTTTAAAGGTATTTTTACAATGGAATGAACTGTTTATTTATGATTCTAAGTAGATTCGCGAAACTTTTGTTCATATGTACGTAATTTATTTTTTAAACTACTGATGGATGGTCAACAATTGTGTGGTCCTAAGTAACATGTGATATTGCAAAACCGAATGCTGATATAACTAGTGGGTAATATTAAATTTGTAAGTATCTAGTTGCTGTAATGTCTTTTATGATTTTTATATTGAAATAAAGACTTGTGAAATTGAAATTGATTAAATAATGAACAGTTAGAAATAATTACCAATTATTTTTATTTTTTTTACTTACATTTCAAATAGAATAATTTGCATAAATATTTATCAATTTAACAAATTAAATGTAAAAAATAAATAACTTATTTATAAACAATTGTAAAATATATAATAAATCATAAAAAAATGTACCACCCTAGCCTCTTACAAATCCAACAACCCACACAAATCAATCAAAAGACCAGAAAAAAAGTAAATATTGCAAAATAGTGGAAATAAAATGAAGTAATAATGTTAATTATGTAAAAACAGAATCATAATACTTGAAATGAATCAGTTAAATTAAACAAATGAATATTTTGCACAGTTAATAATCAAATAAACAAACTATATACAATAAATAAATATTTAAAACAATTATAAAATATATATTGTAAAAACGTCCAACCCTACTGCCCTTTAAACTCAACAACCTGTCAGTAAAGCAAACAAAAAGGCTGCACTGTAGCTGTGGCATTTAAAAGATAATAGCAATTGTGTCCTTGCTTTGAATGCAGACAGCCCTGATTGGACACAGGAGTAGGGTACAATAACCTCAATATATACCCATGAGTATTGACCTTTGCCATGATATCTCATGAAATATCCTCCTGAGCATATTTCCTACTTGGACATTATAATTTAAGTGATATATATGTCAGTTTATCAAGACATCTTGCTATTTACTACCTTCCAAGAGTACACCTTGACTCCCTAACCCCTGTAAGTCATATAACAAAGAAGAGGTGCTAAGCAATTATGGACCTTATTCACAAAGGTAAATACATGTGTGTATATTTAGTCACATGTACATTTATTACTACACAAAGGTGTAACCCTGTTTGGTATTCACATTTCAGAGTGGTGTTTTATACCTTGATGTAGACTTACACTTCTCCACCCCCTCAAATCAGAGGGTGGGGGATCTGCAACAGAATTAAAGAGTGTAACGTTACTAGTAGTAACTGTGCACCTGTTGGAATAGATCTCTGTGGCGATAGATCTCCTTATTATGATACCATTTACGTTAATATGGTTGCATTTTTTAATTAATTTAATATGTATTAGTTATTATTTTAATTTTAGGTGTCAGTGTTATTGTTTTAACTGTTATTAGAATAGAGTGTGGTTTTTAATGTGCAATTATTTTATTGAACATTTTATTAGTAGTTTATAATTTAATAGAGGGTGGGTGGGTTTATAGCGAAATAGGGTGTGAAGTTATATAAATTATACATTATTGTTCTTTTTAAGTAACTGTTTATGTTCATTTTATGTTTTATTTATCTTACTTATGTAAACCATTTAATTGCTTCATTTTTAATTTCAATATTTAAGAATATTTTGTGATTTTTAATGTATATTGTATTTTTCTGTAGTTTAATTGCTCATTTATAATTTAGCAGAGGTGTTGGGGTTGTACATGATTAGGATGGGAAGTTATTTAAATTGTAAATGTAATTAAATATTAAATTGTAATTTATTTTGTAAAATATTTAATTGAATATTTGTTAAGTAAAATATTTATTGTATTTATTAAGTGTTCATGTATTAATAGGTGCATTTAATATTAAACTTAGAACTGATTTTTTAATCTATGATTGGTTTTAAGTTTATTTGTTTTATTGAATTACTATTTTAATCCTAATACTGTTTTATTTGTAACTTATCAGTGGCCGCTCCTCCGCTATAGCAGCGGAGCATCGCCCCACTGCTTTGTAGCAGTTAGAAAGAAGGAAAAACAAAATGATAATAATTTGTTGTTATTATCATTTTATTTGTTCCTGCTGCGGCAGGTTTGCGAGCAGGGCGGGTCTGGTCTGCTCTCAGAGCAGGGGGAGGAGTGGTGGCACTGTGTAAGTGCACATAAATGTTTGGCCGGCTGTCTTGGGCCGGCCAAACAGGCATGCACACTTTGCATGTTCTCCACCCAGGCTGTCAGCCTGGGTGGAGAACATGCCCAGGCTCCCAGTTCCTGCCTAAGCGCCGAACCACGGTGCTCAAACCAATCACAACGCTTCAATGCAGTTGTGATTGGCTTAGGGAAGCTTGGGTGCATCCAAGGTGCTCTTTTCTTGTGCCGGTAGAGATGACTGTGGAGAGACGCAGTGAGACGCAGCGAGGAGGTACGTTTATTTATTTTTTCTTTACCCCCTCTCCCCTCCCGCCCTCCCAACCCCAATCTGTGCAAGCCAGCACTGTATTTTATTTACTTTTCTGGGGTTTGGTGATTTTTTTTGGGGTAGTGGGGAGGGAAATGTATTTATATTGAATTCATTTTGTTTTTTATTTGTTTAATTATTGTTGTAATAATTATTTTCAATTACATTTATTTTTATTTATAAAAGCAAAAAACATTCTTTTGAATACATTTAAAACAAGCATTTACAATGCAACGGTTTCGCCTTTGGAAAAGTTAGAGCTATTGGCATTGTAAATGATGAGATACGGGGAGGTAAAAGATGGCAATTGTATGTTATGAAAGAGTATAAAGCCTTGTCTGGGGCAATCGCCACCTGCATCCTTCCTGCCCACCGCGAGTGGTGAGAAAACGGGTCTGGGAAATTAAAAAGTTTCCTGGAGGCTGATGCACAATGGTATTACAATTAATCTATGTTTTTAAAGTCAAAATGTGAAGGCTTGAGGATAGGAAGAAAAAAAAAAGTTGATAGGGCAGCAGACTCGCATCCCCACCTTTTCAGGAAACAACCTTCACCTCGGCAGGTCCCTACACCCCCCAAACCGCTCCCCAAAGCGCCTCTTCCCCTCGAAACTTCATCCATTACAGGGAAGTACGCAGAGGCCCGGCGGCTCCCCATCACACTGCCCGTGCCCCCTCCCCCCGCTCCAGCACTTGGCTGCCCGTGGCCGCCTCCTTCTCCCCCTCCTCACCTGTTGCTTCTCGTTATCCACTGGATGCCACCGGAAGCGCCGCAAAACCGGGCCCTCGGCGGCAGCGACACCACCGCTGAGAGCAAACTCCAAGAGCGAGAAAAGTTGCAGCAGCAGCCGAGCCCTCCCCTCCCCGGAGCACCTCGCAGATGAAAGAGAAAACTGTAAACCACCAGCTCGCCGCCCGGGTGCAGGCCCTGCTTAAGCCACGGTCACCGGGGAACAAAAGTCAAGTACCCTCCCCCCTCTATCGTGCATTTGCCAGGCCCCCGCTCATTAGTTCGGGGGTGGACGGAGGACCACTGGTTGTCGAGGCCTGGGGGCGGGAACCAGACCTAACACTTGCGTGTTTTTCGCAGTGAGAAGGTCGTCCCCCACCCTTGTCCCCCCTTTATTGTCGCCATAAAACTTTGCCCGACCAGGTCTTAACCACTGAAAACCGATGTGTGTGACCCCAGAAGGTGACGCCCTGACTAGCGCCCCAAAAGGCGGACGAGCACCGAAAGCCGAAACCCAAGAAGGGCTCCAGCAAAGGCAGGCATCAGCAGCACGCAGCTCGCTCAAGACGGCACAAAATCCAACACGTGACAATAGCGAAACGGAGCAGCCCCTCCCCTCTCACGGAAAACCGAGAACACAATGGCACCCCCGTTCACAACCCCCAAACAATGTGTGCACGAATCCGGCCATGTTCCATCGCCCATTCGCAGTTGCAATTCGGATTTCACTAGCCACTTTGCCACCTGGGTAATAATCGATGACCACGTGCCCATTGTGAGAGTGCCAATCGGAGCCCCGGCTTGCTCTCCGGACCCACAGAAAGGCACCCGAATGCTGCCCACACCCCTCCGGGGCCAATAGTGACCCTCACCTATCAGTCCAACAATGGTTCAAACATCTATTACACACACCACTTCAGCATTAGTGTCACCCCAGATATAGAGCTCCAAATGAATGCCGAAAACACACACAGATTGTACGAACCCTCTCCGAGCAACAAACAAGGAAAAGCCCCATATACATTGCATTCCCTCCTCTCCCAGTATACGCTCAGTTCACTGAAATGACCGCAAGTGGAAATGGATGCTCAGCAATCTCTCTACTGCCGTTCCGACCACTCACCACAGCGCATCTCGAGCACCTTCAAGATGCACAACAGTGTCCACCACCACCAAATGCGGCTTGCCGTTTGATCAGCCTCTACACCCAAAGGGCACCGGAGATGACTCTACAAAACCCGGACAGGCCGCTGCGGAATGCCCACGCCGCGGCTGCACCGGAATTCCAATGAGGAGACCAATCCACATCCCCTCATCACGGACCACATTTAGACTAGTCCCCATTGAGGTACGTGAGCGCCCCCAACTAGCGCAGGAGACCCTGCGTGCCGCTCCAAACACCCACTCCGTACCGGGACCAAAGGACAGACCACCCCGACAACAAACTGCATGTGCTACAGAGCCGATTCAGACACGGGACAGACGCCCAATCCACCCTGCCATGAACACAACTGCGGCGACAGGAGGCCCACGCCCAAAAGAAGGACAAGGGCCATCCCCAAAACTTGCTGCTGGGCTGAGGGAGCAGCAAACTCTTCCCCGGCCGCCTCTTAGCAACCATGAAGGTCGCAGTCTCCTAAGAGACGAGTCCGGGCTGGCCCTTCCGCATCCACACCACCAAGGTGCACAGGAGGGGCGGGGCCAGAGACTTCGGCACAGCCCCCAACCCCAAAGGCAACCACACCCCGTGCGAAGCGGTGCCGCCCGCTGCTTAATTAAAGGAGGGGGGGGGCGGAAGTTAATGAGACAGCCCCCTCCCGGGCACCACAACGCACGATGCAGAAACTGATGAGGGTGGCTCCTGCTCCGTGGTCCAGCTCAGCCCACCTCCCCCCTCCCCCTGCCCAGGGCTCGGATGCTGCTGGCAGCAGCCTCTCTCCTCCTTCCTGGACTCGTGACGGTGCCTTCAGCCCTTGTGCTCCTTTCTACGCTCCAACATTAGCGACGCACGAGGGAGGGCAGAAAACTACCACGGCTTCCGAAACAAGTCAGGTCCCGGGCCGCGCTGTGATTGGCTGACGTCACGGGGGTATCCCGGGCCGGCAGCCAATCACAGCGCGGCCCGGGAATGACGTCACGGGGGTGTCCCGGGCCGGCAGCCAATTGCAGCGCGGCCCGGGACAAAGGGGCGGGGCTTAAAAAAACACTGCGAAACGCCCCCAAATCGCGTTTTCTGGAGAAAGCGCGATTGACAGCCTCTGTCTCCCAATGGCTAGCCTCCATTTATGGAGCTAGCCAATGAGAGACCGAGGCGGGTCATCAAGCCGATATTGAACTCAAGAGGTTTTTTAGCGCTTGCGCACTACGTGCGCAAACCGCAGGCAAAACCTAAAAATGTTTGTTGTTAGGGTATTTTTTGTTGTTGTTGAAATATTAGAAATTGGAATGGAATAGCTAGCTCTTACTAACTACTTCACTTGCTATGCTTTGCTTATGATTAGTAAATCTAACCCCTCCAAAGTCCAACACTTTCCCTTCTTTTGCTTAGATTGGAGTTAGAATAGTAGTTCTGGCTCCTGTGAAGTCCCACACTTTTGCTAGTGTAATCGTGCCAGCTTTTTCAGTCCTGATCTGAGTTTGCTGATTACTACCCTCTAAGAATATTTTTCATACCAATGCTTAACTCCAGCGCCTGACTAGAAATCGTCTATAAACGTGAAGTTTCTGATATTTGAAACTCAACAGGTGCATCCGATGGTAAGTGAAACTAACACAGGCTCAGTGTGTGGTGTGTGAAACTCATACAGGCACTGCTGCCGGTACGTGAAACAAACTGAGGCACGGATTTTGGTGTGTGAATTGTGAAACACAGATCGTGGTACATGAAACGAACGCAGGCGCAGTTTGTGCTGTGTGAAACTAACACAGGTGCGGTTTGTGCTGTGTGAAACTGACCTAGGCACAGCTGGCGGTAGGTGAAACTAACACAGGCGCAGTTGGAGGTGTGTGAACCTCACCTAGGCACAGCTGGCGGTAGGTGAAACTAACACAGGCGCAGTTTGTGCTGTGTTAAAAGTCACACAGGCGCAGTTTGTGCTGTGTTAAAAGTCACACAGGCGCAGTTTGTGCTGTGTGAAGCTCACACAGGCACAGCTTGTCCTGTGTGAAACACACAGGCGCAGTTGTGGTGCGTGAGACTCACACAGGTGCAGTTTGCGGTGTGTGAAACTCACACAGGCACAGCTGGGGGTTGGTGAACCTCGTACAGGTGCAGTTTACGGTGCGTGAAACTCACACAGGTGCAGTTTATGGTGCGTGCAACTCACACAGGTGCAGTTTGTGGTGCGTGAGACTCACGCAGGCGCAGTTTGTGGTGCGTGAGACACACAGCTGCAGTTTGTGGTGCGTGAGACACACAGCTGTAGTTTGTGGTGAGTGAGACACACACAGCTGCAGTTTGTGGTGCGTGAGACACACAGCTGCAGTTTGTGGTGCGTGAGACTCCTTGCACCCAACGGAAACAGGCGCATCACTTCATGGTTTCAGGCCCTCTGTGCTAGGGAACGGGCGATGGGACATCTGTTGGAGCAGACCAAAGCCCCTGTTTGCATCTCTGGCAGAGAAGGCGACAGAGCACAGTGCTAGCTCAGCTGCAGCCTCGAACGTAGCGTATCTTACCCTGAATGTGCACATGACAGCGCCCCCTGTGGCTGGAGCCGGGACTGCACCTCAAAGCTCCCTCTCCCAGACCGTTCCCTTCCACCAGCAGCGCTCTTGGTCTTGGCTCGCAGGAGGAGGCTTGCCTCCGACCCAGGCCTCTCTGTTTGATGTTCCCACGTGGGATCTGATAGAGCACACTACAAGGACAGTAATAAAGCCGGGGGCGCGGCCCAGCATACCCAGACAGAACATGGGGCACCCAGCGTAACGAAACTTGAGGGGGCCCCCCTGCAAGGTACGTGGAGGGGGCCCCTCTGGACAAAATCAGGAGCTCTGCGCAGGCCCGTAGCCAGAATGATATTTTAAGGGGGGCCTGGCCCTCAGCTATGACGAAACAAAGCTGTGCACAATACGTATATTCTTTCCAAAGTAGTATATGTAGGGGAAATGTACAGTATGCAAGATTTGAAATTGCACACTGCGTGAGGGTGCTCTTTCAAACAACAGAAATTCTATCTTGGTGGGGTTGAGCTTCTGCTAGGGGCTGGGCATCCAGGTGAGCATGGTATGCAGGCAGTGTTTGAGGCACTGGATGTTAGAAGTGGAGGAGACTTTCAAGTAAAGCAGTGTATCATCGGTGTGTTAAAGGAAGGAGAGAGGTCCTGAAATATCAGGAGGCAGTGGTAACATTCATCTGGAGGGCATTGTTTACGACGTGTAAGGTATTAGTCTCCTAGCTACAGCATGTCTGAAGCCAGACTGGTACTCGTACATAGGTAAATGGCTTCATTTTCAAGTGCAAAGCATTCACAAATGGTGATCATGCAATAGTAAATCAATTTAATTATACACAGACCCTTGGCTGGTGTTAAAGTCAACTTCTCCTGTCCCTAAACTGCAAGAAGTGGGACTCAGAGCTCCTGTCATTGATGTCAAATCGCCAGTCGTGCTGGGAAGCTGAACGTAGAGAGGGCCACACCAGGATCCATGTCAAACAGCATCCGATCAATCTTGAGGCCATCCGAGGCATGGACTTCAAACTTTACCCACTCGCTTTCCCGCCTTCGTCAACAACAATACCGTGATTCCGCTCACAAGCAACCCACCGTCCTCAAACACCACTTCAAATCCAGCTTGCCTCTTCAGAGACCACATTTTCCCCATAAAACTTTCTAAGTCAGAAGGTAAACCTTCCACGTAAACCTTCCACTGGCAGGAACTTAGTCCCTGCATCCGACCCTTGCTCCATCACTGTCATCCTTAACTTTTGATTTTGAACTGGTCTAACACGATCAGATGGCCACGATTGACGCTTATTGGTATCTCCTGTTCTACTTATTGGATTTTTATCGCTTTGGTATAGTCTTGTTCATTAAAATTTACTACATTTTCCTAAATTGGCTTGGGATTTTTGTTTTGTTGTGTTTTTACTTTATTACTGTTTGAGTACTGCATAAATAATTTACACATTACCTCAAAGGTAAGACTGACTGTTGTGTGACAAGCTACCAGAGAGTTAAGCATAGGTTTAGTTAGTAACTCTAGTGGTTTATGTTGATAAGGCTTGCGATTATTATTTGAGGTGGGTTTTCACTCTCTCAACCAATACTCCAAGTTCTTACAGCAAGCAAAACTGGAAAACCACAGCTGCTGAGATTTTGTTAAATTCAAGCATGGGTAGGTATTCAAGGCACTGTCTTAGCAATGTTGGTTTAGACTGCCTTGAATACCCACCTCTGTAAAATCCATTATGACAGATGTTAATTGTGAATGATGCAACCAAATCGAAAAGAATGTGGACACTGACAGCCAGCATACACCTCTCCTCTCATGTTACCCAGATTCAACAGCACTATCAGCCCCATTCTATGGTGTAGAAGAACGTCTGCATATACATGACGGGGGAGTCCATGCTGTGCTATGCGATACGGATTTGGGACCAAGATGCCCAATCTAAAGCTTATTTTGAAATGGGAAGGAGAGAAATAGTGTAGTAGTTGCAAAGGTCTATCGTATTAAGGGGTCACTTCATTTTCCTTTCCTCTCCCACTTTCATTTATTTCCTCCCATCTTTGCCTGCTGTCCTGCCTCTTCCTTGACTGCATTGTGTTTGTTCTTCTCTCACAACTTGTTCTCTGCAGTCCATCACTGTGGTCCTACAGCCCAGTCAAGTCAGTTTCTCACCCAGATTACGCAGGACACTGTGTTTGAGTGTATATAGCTCAATGGTGTGGGGGCAAAGAAATCACTGAACTATTTGCAACAGAATGTGAAAGCAACAACAAATAAGATTTCACTCATAGGGAGCAGGGGACAGAAGCAGCAGCATTTTAAACTTAACTCAAATGCAGTAATCGTACTGCACAAATAGCAGCATTGTATGCTTCTTGGCAACACAAACCAGATAGAACACAGGCTAGCAGGAGAGATTTCATCACACATAGAAGAGGTATACCTTAGACAGCAGGACTAGAAGCTTCGCTCACACAAGGAGTAGAGGTAAAACACAAAAGTACCTTTGCAAGTTTTCTTCAAACATAGAAACATTGGCAGATGCAGTGCAAGCTTACCTTAGACTAGGACAAAAAAGGCACAATATAGACAGCAGCTATAACAAGCACTGGCAAGGCCAATAGGTCTTGCCTATACAAGAGCTGTTGGCTTTGGCAATGTGGTTTTGCCATGTTGTACGCCAGTGTGGCTGCTGTCCTGGTTGGCTACAAGTTAGTGGCACGGAGTGTCCTAGAGTGAACTGGGGGAGTAGAGTCCCATACACTGGATTTGTTGGAGATGGGGAGGTAGAGTGTCATAGAGTTGAGTAGAGGGAGTAGAGTTCACTGGTTCAGCGGCAGAGAGTGTTGTAGAGTGCGGTGTCAGAGTGCACTACTGTAGAGTGGTGTGGAGTGGAGTGTGGTGAAATAGGGTAGAGTGGACTGAGGTAGTAGGGTGGACTGGACTGGCGTAGATTGGGGTGGATTGAATTGGGATAGAGTGGGTTGGATTAAGTGGAGTGGGGTGGGGTGGATTGGAGTGGGTGGACTAGATTGGCATGGGGTGGATTGGGGTGCATTAGATTGGATTGCAGAGGGGTGGATTAAATTGAGGTGGATTGCATTGGGTGGGGTGAATAGATTAGGGTGGATTGGATTGAGGTGGATTGAAATGGAGTTGGGTGGATTACATTGGAGTGGGGTAAATTGGGTTTGGATTTGGGTGGGATGGATTAGATTGGATCAGGGTGGATTGTATTCGGGTAAAATGGTTGGATTGCAGTGGGTGGAATGTTTAGAATTTGGAGTGGGGCAGATTGTTTTGGATTGGAGTAGGGCACATTGGAGTGGGGCTGATTGGAGTGGGGCATATTGTTTGGAATTGAGTGGGGCTGATTGGGGTGGAGCAGATTGTTTTGGATTGGAGTGGGGCAGATTGTTTGGAGTGAAGTGGGGCACATTGTTTTGTATTGGAGTGGGGCAGACTGGTGGGAAAAACTGTTTATGATTGGGACAGATTGTTTTAGATTGGAGTGGGGTAGATTGGAATAGGTTAGATTGTTTGGGATTGGTGTGGAATGGATTGGAGTGGGAAAGATTGTTTTGGAGTGGGACAAATTGTATTGGATTGAGTGGGACAAATTGTTTTGGATTGGAGTGGGGAAGATTGGAATGAAGGAGACTGTTTTGGATTGGAGTGGGGCAGATTGTTTTGGATTGGAGTGGGGCAGAATGGAGTGGGGCGGATTGTTTTGGATTGGGGCAGATTGGAGTGGGCTGATTGTTTTGGATTGGAGTGGGGCAGATTGGAGTAGGGTAAATTGTTTTGGACAAGAGTGGGATGGATTGGACTGGGGCAAATTGTTTTTGAATGGAGTGGAGTGAATCGGAGCGGACTGGATTAGAGTGGGGTGGCTTGGAAGGGGATATGGTGAATTGGATTGGAGTAGATTTGACTAGGCTGGATTGGTGTGGAGTGGATTGGAGTGTGAGGATTGGGTGGATTAGAGTGTGGTGAATTGAGATGTAGTGGGTGGATTGGGGTGAGGTGGAGTGGATTGGAGTGGGGCAAATTAGAGTAGGGAAGATTGGAGTGGGCGGACTATAGTGGGCACATTGTTTTAGTTTTGAGTTGGGTGGTTTAAAGTGGGGCAGTCTATTTTGAATTGGAGTGGGGCAGACTGGAGTGGGGCAGACTGGAGTGGGGCAGACTGGAGTGGGGAAGAATGGAGTAGGGAGTAGGGAATATTGTTTTGGATTGTAGTGGGCGGATTGGACTGGGACAGATTGTTTTGGATTGGAGTGGGGCAAATTGTTATGGACTGGAGTGGAGTAAATTGTTTTGGATTGAAGTGGGGCAGACGGTTTGGATTGAAGTGGGGCAGATTGCTTTGGATTGGAGTGGGGCAGATTGTTTGGATTGAAGTAGGGCAGATTGTTTTGGATTGGAGAGGGCAGATTTATTTGGATTGGAGTGGGGCCGATTGCAGTGGGGCCGATTGTTTTAGATTGGAGTGGAGCAGATTGGAATAGGGTAGAATGCAGTGGGATGGATTGGAGTGGGGCAGATTGTTTTGGATTGGAGTGGGACAAATTGTTTTGGATTGGATTAGGACAGATTGTTTTGGATTTAGTGGGGCAGATTGTTTTGGATTGGGGCGGATTGATTTGGATTGGAGTGGGGCAGATTGGGATAGGGTAGATTGGAGTGGGTTTGATTGTTTTGGAGTAGAGTGGGACAGATTGTTTTGGATTGGAGTGGGACAAATTGTTTTGGATTGGATTAGGACAGATTGTTTTGGATTTAGTGGGGCAGATTGTTTTGGATTGGGGCGGATTGATTTGGATTGGAGTGGGGCAGATTGGGATAGGGTAGATTGGAGTGGGTTGGACTGTTTTGGAGTAGAGTGGGACAGATTGTTTTGGATTGGAGTGGGGCAGATTGTTTTGGATTGGAGTGGGGCACATTGGAATGAAGGAGACTGTTTTGGATTGGAGTGGAGCAGTTTAGAGTGAGCAAATTGGAGAGGGTCAGTTTGTTTTGGATTGGGGCAGATTGGAGTGGGAAATATTGTTTCAGATTAAAGTGGGGTGAATTGGTTTGGAGTGGGTGGATTGGGGTGAGGTGGTTTGGACTTGAGTGGGGCAGTTGGAGTTGGGCAGATTGTTTTGGATTGAATTGGGGCAGATTGTTTTGGATTGGGGCGGATTGATTTGGATTGGAGTGGGGCAGATTGGGATAGGGTAGATTGGAGTGGGTTGGATTGTTTTGGAGCAGAGTGGGACAGATTGTTTTGGATAGGAGTGGGGCACATTGGAATGAAGGAGATTGTTTTGGATCGGAGTGGGGCAGTTTAGAGTGAGCAAATTGGAGAGGGTCAGTTTGTTTTGGATTGGGGCAGATTGGAGTGGGAAATATTGTTTCAGATTAAAGTGGGGTGAATTGGTTTGGAGTGGGTGGATTGGGGTGAGGTGGTTTGGACTTGAGTGGGGCAGTTGGAGTTGGGCAGATTGTTTTGGATTGAATTGGGGCAGATTGTTTGGGGCTAAAATAGGGCAGATTGCAGTAGGGCAGATTGTTTGGGACTGGAATAGGGCAGATTGCAGTGGGGCAGATTGTTTTGGATTGGAGTGGGGCAGACTAGAGTGAGACGGGTTGGGAGGATTGGAGTGTGGAGGTATGGAGTGGATTTGATTGGGGTGAGTGGATTTGATTGGGGTGAGTGGTTTGGATTGGGGTGAGTGGTTTGGATTGGGGTGAGTGGTTTGGATTGGATTGGTCTGGTGTGGATTGAATTGAGTGGGGCGGATTTGAGTGGGGTGGTTTTGGGTGTCCTGCACGATTATGTGTTAAAAGCATCATTTCAGAAATTTCACATAAGAAAGGATGTCGCTTTGCAATAACATAATCCCAATTTTTTGAGAATAGCGCCCATGATCAAAAATAATATAAAACATGAGTGCAAAGTAAGAAAAGAAGACTTGCCAAAATAAAATAAAGTTAACTATACAAATTGAACTTTTGCAATTTTATTTGTCCTGCTGGGTATTTTTTTGCCAGTCATACGCCGTCTGTTTGCAGGGCACTAAAAGTTAAAAAGAACAGAACAGTACCTCAATCAGGTCAGGAGCAGCAACAGACACTGATTAAGGGGGGCGTGGCTTGGATGCCGAGGAAGTAGGCAGCGTGAGCTCGGAGCTCCGCGCCCGATCCCGGATAATATCCTGATAATTTATCTGAGCCCCGGAATAAAAGGCACTATCCGGTACTGGAAGGTACTGCGGAGGGCCCGGGACCCACGGGAGACGGCATCGAGCCTTCCTGCGGTGGTAACTCGACGTTGAAAGCAGAACTCGGCTGAGAAATCGCGGACCCCAAAATGGCGGCGATGGCATGGGACAGCTTGTGACGGAGACGTCTGCCCAGAGACTTGCTACAACCGCTCCCAGACACGCTTGAGGTGCTGAAGGCAGAGTCGCGCCTCTCCCAGGTACCAGTTAGACTATAGGAGTGCCTTTGGGCGGTGGCTGACAACAGTCCTAGATCGGGACAACGAAGGCGCGACAGAGATTCGGAGACGAAGACCCCAGTCCCCTGGCGCAACTGGTGCTGACCGGACCGCGACCACTCGGAGCCCGTGGCCCCTTGGTGACATCTCTAGGACTGGGGATCCCGCCAGAGAACGGTGTCCGGCGACGCTCGGAGGGCGACCGAATCCACATCTGAAGGCCACCACCCACCCCGGTCTAGATGGGGAAGCCGAAGGGGAAGGGAGATGGCGCGACAGACACTGAGGCGGCGGAAGGAGCGGAGAGAGATCACACGGCACTACAGCGGATGCAGGATCGTATCCTGGAAGCCATCGCCACCACTAAGGATGCCCTGCAGCAAGATATTGCCCAGGTGGCAACGGGCTTGGGCCTCCTGAAGGCCGACCACGACAAACTCAAGGACAGGGTGAAATCCGTGGAATCCACGGTTAAGGACTTGGCCCCGGCCCAGGCAACGGTGAAGGCCCAGATGGCCGACGTGATGGACCGTCTGAAGGTGCTGGAAAGGAGGGCCGAAGATGCAGAAAATAGGAACAGGCGCAACAATGTACGCCTAGTGGGCCTGCCGGAGAAAATTGAGGGCGACGACATGGTGGGCTATTTAGATAACTGGCTGCGAACGGAGGTGGCACCAGAAGGTCTATCCCCCTTCTTTTCCCTGGAGCGAGCACATAGAGTTCCGGCGCGGCCGCCAGCCTTGGGCCTCCCTCCTCGCCCGGTGGTGTTTAAATTGCTTCATTACCGGGACAGAGACTGGCTTTTGCAGAGGGCGAGGGAAGCAGGGCCCTTCCAAGTGGAAAATAACAGAGTCACCATGTTCCCGGACTACACGTTTGAGACTCAGCGGCTTCGAGCGAACTTCCTGTCCCTTAAACGGGAGCTCCGCCAGGAGGGCATTAAGTACTCCCTGTTGTTTCCTGCTAAGCTGCGAGTGGTGGTGGACGAGAAAGCCCTGTTCTTCACCTCTTCTGCAGACGCGTGGGACTGGTGGGACACTTATAAGGCGGGAACGGACGGTGCTAAGGCCAGGGAGGAAGAGGCTAAGGTGGCAAGGCCGGTCAGACAATCTCAGCGGATCAGGAGGAACCGCAAGAGACCCGAGAAACCACCGACGTCGCAAACGGAGGCGGAGAGGCAGGCGGCCCTACAGGCGGTGGTGGACTTATCTAGAACCGCTAGGACTCAGTCTGGGAAGGGTTCGGATTCGGAGGCCCCGGGCACGGGCTCAGAAACTGGACTGTCGGAATTCGGTGGAGCCCGGGGGCCTATTGTGACGCCGCAGACCTCGGGAGAGATAATGGAGGCATGCTGAACTGGTGTGATGAACTGGACTCGATGGTTGGATGCCGGGGCGATGGACCCGTAGCAGTGGAAAAACATTGACTGAGGTTCTGGGGTGTTGTAATGTGGGGATTGTGGGGTGGAGCGCGCGGGGCTGATTTGTTGGAGGTCTTATTGCATTGAGCCGCGCCTTACTGGCCCCTAAGGTCATCGCAGTGGGGACTGCGAATATTTCCACCTTTTCTTGAGGGGTGGTCGGGTGTGTTGGTTTGGATGGGGGTACTTCCAGTTGCGGGGGGGCCTGTCCTGGGGGGGGAGGGAGTTGCGAGCAGTTGGGGTTGCTCGGGGGGATGCAGTTGTTGGAGGGGTTTGGCTTCCAGTTTGGAGAGGGTGGGGAGGGGGGCCCGTGGTCGCGGGATTTATTCGAACACTGTTCTTTGCTGTGGGCCCGGTTGGGTAGGGAGGTATGGCTAGTACGGGAGTGTTGAAATGTGTGACCTGGAACGTGCGGGGAATGCAATCCATGACGCGTAGACACAAGGTTCAGGCGTACCTCAAGCGTAGGGGGGTTCATATAGCATTTTTGCAGGAGACGCACCTAAACAAGCAGGAAGGGGCAGCTTTACAAAGGCGCTGGAGGGGGCAACTATTCTACACGACATTTTCGGCATTTGCGAGGGGGACATTAATTTGGATACGAGCGGGGGTCCCCTTCCAGGTCTCGAAGTCAGCGATAGACCCAGAGGGCAGGTATGTGGCAGTGGAAGGAAGACTGAGAGGCAGGATGATATCTCTCTGTAATATATATGCTCCTAATGTTGATCTGCCCGCCTTCTTGTCTAACATCTCGGGCAAACTGGCGAGCTATTTGGCAGGGCCGGTCCTCTTGGGGGGGGACTTCAACTCAGTTGAGGATGTACTGCTAGATAGGTCCCATCCCCCGCTGCCTGCTTCCCCGGCACATAGGATCGCCAAACGTAGGGCAGAATGGCAGGGGAGCTGGGCCCTCACGGATGCTTGGAGAGCGTTGCACCCCACCACTAGGGACTACTCCTTTCACTCGCACCTGCATGATTTACATGTGAGACTGGATGCATTTCTGTGTTCGGAATGTGTGCTCCCCGCGGTGGGGGGGGCGGAATACTTGGCCAGGACGATATCGGACCACAACCCCTTGCTGATGTCTCTGGAGTGGATGGTGACTGTTAACTGCGTGCCAACATGGCGGCTGCAACCTGACACCCTGGACGACTTGTTGTTCAGGGAGGCCCTGAGTGAGCGTATTGAGAGTTATTTTGAGGTGAACAGTGGCTCGGCCTCCTCGAGGGCGGTTGAATGGGATGCTTTCAAGGTGGTGGTGCGAGGACACTGTATTGGGCACACGGCTGGAGCGAGGAAGACGTTGTTGGATGACCTAGACAAGGCTGAGACACGGCTGAGGGATTTTGAGAGGAGGCGCCCGAATCACCCTGAACTGCAGGAGGGGCTTAGCGGGGCGCGGGAGGGGCTGGCGGTGGAGCTGGAGCGGCTGCGTAGCTTTGACCATAAGGCGTATGTGACGAGGGCGCATGCGGAAGGTGATAAGGCGGGGGCGATGTTGGCTTGGCTTGCTAACCCTGTCCGGGGGGGAGGGCCGATCATGAGGATCCAGGAGCCGGGGGAGGAGCCCTGCCACTCCCAACCAGGGATCCTGAACAAATTTCGAACTTATTATGAAGGGCTCTACCTGAGTGGTGACACGGGAGGGACGGAGGAGTTTGAGGAGTTCCTGGACGGATTAGAGTTGCCACGAGTGGAGGACTCGGAGGCTGAAGACTTGGGACGGCCCATATCCCTAGGAGAAATAGGTTGTGCAGTGAAGCAGATGGCCAGAAACAAGACTCCGGGCCTTGATGGTCTGCCGATCGAATTTTATGGCAAATATTTAGAACTGCTCGCTCCACGGCTGTGCGAGGTGTATAATGAGGCGCAGGAGAAGGGCCGACTCCCGGGCTCTATGTGTGAGGCCCTTATGATCCCGCTTTTGAAACCGGGCAGGGAGAGTACGGTGTTGTCCTCGTATCGCCCGTTGTCTATGCTGACGACGGACTACAAGATACTCAGTAAAATTTTGGCCAACAGATTACTAGTGCACATGACGGGCCTGGTTCATGGTGACCAGTGTGGTTTCATACCAACGCGCAACACCACTCATAACATCCGTAGACTCACGAGATTGATGGGTGCGGACTGGCCAGACACCGTCTCCCCATTTGTCCTGTCCATCGACATTGAGAAGGCATTTGACAGCCTCGAATGGGGGTACCTGTACGAGGTGATGCGGCGCTTCGGGTTGGGGGACGGATACATACAGTGGACCAAGGTCCTTTATACTGAGGCGGTAGCGAGGGTCCGGGTGGGTGCACTGATCTCCGGACAGTACCCGATTAGGCGTGGCACTAGACAGGGATGTTCCCTGTCTCCGCTACTGTTTGCGTTGGCAATGGAACCCTTTGCTGCGGTAGCCAGATTGGGCCACCACTACGCAGGCTTGCCTTTTAGGGGGAGGCCTCACCTCATCTCCCTATATGCGGATGATCTGCTAATGTTTCTGGCCAATGCCGGCGCCGAACTTCAGGGGGCACGGGGGCTATTGGAGCAATTCGGTAGGTTGTCGGGCCTGAGGGTCAACTGGCCAAAATCCTGTCTGTTCCCCCTGAGGTCGGGAGAGCCATGTCCTCTCACCGCTCAAGAACTACGGTGGGAGCCGCGCTGCCTACATTATCTAGGAGTCTATGTTTACCACGCCCCGTCTGACCTGCTGGAGGGCAACATAACCCGCTGCATTAACGCCCTGCGTGGTTCAATGGACTTCTGGGCGACTCTGCCGCTCTCCCTGGCTGGTAGGATTTCCCTACTTAAAATGATAGCTCTGCCCAGGCTGTTGTATTATTTTAGGACACTGCCGGTGTGGATCCCGGGTTCGGTTTTCAAACGCCTGAGGTCACTGATTATAGCGTTCCTGTGGGGCACGGGTAGGAGACGGATAGCGCTCGACGCGTTGCTACGCCCCAAGGATGAGGGAGGTATGGCCGTACCAGATTTCGAGGGGTATTACCTCGCCGCGCAGCTACAGACCTTTACTCAAGAGGTGGCGAAAGTTTATAGAGGCCCCGAGGACGCAAGGACCGAAGGCACCCCGCGACACATTCTGGCTTATGTTACGTTGCACCAGAAACTCCGAGTGGGTGACCTGACGGTTGAGGAACAAACTTTCCGGCTATGTTGGGACCGGGCCCGGAAGCGGGCCGGTGTCCGCTTTATGTACGCCCCCGAGATACCGCTGGGAATGATCACTGCTCTCCCGCACGGAGGTGATTGGTCACGCTTACTAGGATGGGAGGAGGCGGGAGTGCACGTGCTGGGTGACCTATACGATGATGGGGTGTTGCTGCCGTTTCGGGATCTGCGGGAGAGATTTGACCTACCAAGAGGGGACTACCTGCTACACGCGGCAGTCACAGGCGCCATGCGAACCCACTGGGGGGAAGGGCAGCAGGAACCGGACACCTCGATGGCCTGCCAGTACACCATGATGGCGGCGGGAACCTTTAAGGCTGTCACGTGCCTATACTCGAGAATGCAGCGGGAGGCCCTGCAACCTCTGGCTGCCCTGAAGGCCAAGTGGGAGCTGGACCTCCAGGTAGAGATACCGGACACGACCTGGGGCCAACTGCTGGGGAGGGCGCGGAAGAGCTCGAGGAACGCTAGATTTCAATTGATCCACTTTTATATTATTCACAGGGCTTACCTCACGCCTGGGAAAATACAACAGTACTTTGGGGCGGCGGACGCTGCTTGTCCTAGGTGTACTACGGCGGGGGCGGACCTGTGTCATATGCTGTGGGATTGCCCCGCGTTAGGCGATTATTGGCAGGATGTTGGGCGGGCCCTTAACGGCGCAACGGACAGGGACATCCAGTACACTAAAGCAGTTGGTATCCTTCATTGGTTTCCACACACGCCTAGAAATAAGATGTCTAGCAAATTCATAGATTTGGGGCTCATCTTGGCCAAACGGGAGATTACACGGAATTGGAAGCCCAAAGTGGGGCCCACGTATAAAAAATGGTACGGGGAATGTTTGAGATGGGCAGCGTGTGATAGTACCCTACGGTACCAGATGGCTTGGAGGTCGAATGATGAGAAAGCGCTGGAAAGAGCAACGGCATGGGAGGTGATGGTGCAGGCGCTCAGGGATATAAGTGATGAAGAGCAGGAGGCTGAGAGTGAGCCAGCTGGAGCAGACCCTAACACTACACAGGAGAACACACCTTAGCAATTGTTAGACCCCTCCTGCAACTCACCGGGCACTAATACATGGTTACTCAAGTGCAGCGCGACCACGGGGGAAGGGTGGGTGGGAAGCCAGTTTGGAGGGCTGTTGGGGTACCGAAATTAGGGGAGGGGGAGGGGCGAAAATTACAAAAGCATTCCAGAGATATGCGAGAACTAAGGGGGGCAGACTATGTAAGATGAACCGGACCAGAACGGAACAGAGACTTTCCGCATCAAGAGCGGTATGGTCCCGCCGATGGAAGAACAAGTATTAGAAACTGCAACGGTTCATATCAAGTCTATTATTATGCAATGTATATAAAGTCTGCACATTTCTATTGGTGATGCAATAAAAACCTATTTAAAAAAAAAACAGACACTGATTAAGTTGAATCAATCAGTGCTTGGTCACTGCTCCACAGAGATGAACAGAAATTATGTTAGGCATGCAGTGATGAATTACTAGGCTGTAAGGAAGAGTGCCACACAAGCCAAATGGTAAGAAACTGGCAGGCTCCAAGCCCTTTTCTCTTGACAAGAGTGTCTCGTAAGCGAAGCGCATGCTCTCGCAGGCTGGACCCTAAAAATGACTCTTAGGAAAAGCAGCTGATCCATGGAAATTAGTTGGGCAGGCATCTCTCCCACAACATGGTGCATCACAGAAAGGAGTTGTGCAAGTGTCCTTCACATAGTTATATGAAGTAGCAGGAGAACGCTCCCTCACAATATAGGTAGAGAATGGTAGGAGATGAGTGAAAAACTTGCACAAAACATGAGCAGTATGGGCAGCAGCTCTTAAAACAGGTAAGTCACTGGAAGTAAATGTTATATCATGCATATCTGTAGAGCGCACTACCTCAGGGGTTTCAGGTGCTGAAACTCACTTTACAAAATAAATACCGTAGATGGCAACTGTGCAAACCTCACTAACATTTACAAAATAGAGAGACAGGAAGCAATCATCATTTCAAGACTCCTTCACAAAACATGTACATACTGCTAGCAGGGACAGGTGTGCAAATCTACCAAGGAGCATTAGGTCATGTAGCAGGCTTTAGAGCTGTCATTGATTTCCTGTAACTATCTTACATGAACTGATGTTCACAGGCATGATTTTTGTGGTAAAACAGAAATTCAAAGTGCGATTGGATTAAAAGTTTGAGTGGTTGATTGTGTTACACATAATAGGGCCCACTGGCACCATTTATAAGTGTGCAAGCATCAATTCTGAATTGTGAAAGTAATACCTTATGTTTTGGTAATACATTAAAACACCAATTGCAGTTATCATCCAGACAGTGAATTCGATTGTTGTTATTTAAAATGTACATTAGCGCTCAAACCTATAACATGCAAGGATTTCTGGCATGCGCCGCAGTGCTTAACTATGCATTTCAAACATTACTTTTGATGTATTTACGGCCTATTGCAATATATCAGGAAAGTTGTCCAGTGGTTCCTTTTCTTCCACAGAGTGCATATGTGAAAGAAATGCAAAACTTACCTACACCACAGTTTTAAAGAGGATGTCAAGTCTAGGGAAAGATTCCGTTCCATTTCCTGTGTGTCGGAAGGATTCAAGCTACAGGCAGAGAGAGACTTTCAGTCCCTCTTTGGAATTACCCGCTCTTTTTCTTTAGTCAGGTCAGACTCCCAGCATGCATGCAGAGACAATGATGAGGGGAGTTAACTAAACTTTTCATGCACGTGATCTATCTGCCTCCGCCTCTCTCAGAGGTCATACCATGGACAAACCACCTTCCTGTGTCTGCAGCCTGCTTAGCTATCAGCAACACAACAACTGCTGTGCTTTCGAAGGGGCCTCATTGCAGACGTTATTTTTCTTTAGTAAGGCTGCATTTAAAAGGTTGAATATTTTCTTTTTACATTGTGCACATTTTAATTCAAAGAGTTGTAATAATACTGCACAAGCTGCCTGTGTCCCGGCTACGGCCCTGGCTCTCCGTCCAGAGTACTCTGCTAAGGGGCCCCCTTGGAGCTTGGGGGCCCGAGGCCCCCCCGCACTGCGGGGGCTGCGTGGGCCTGTGTTACGCCCGGGCACCCCGGTCCCCTGGCAAAGAGACCCGCCGAGGACCCCAGGATTTACAGCTCGGGGGGCGCTCTGCAGAGCGGGACCCCACAAAAGCAGGCCTTTCTTCTTGATTTCTTTGACATTTTTACCTTTTTAGGTCCAGCAAACTTCGATTTATCCCCGACCTCCCTCTGGGCTAAAAAGGGCCCAATTGAAGTAATAGTTTAATATTTATGTATTTATTTTAGTTTGTTAAGCTGCTCATCTCCTTAGGGTAAATACAAAGAACAGGTCAGTGGCAATATTGTAGACCAGTGATTGCATAGTGGAAGTGCCCTGTGGTTCAAAGCGCATGTGTGCCTGCTCGTTAAACACTTGGGGGCAGATTTACAAGCCTCTAGCGCCGCCAATACGTCACTTTCCCCCAATGTTAAAAAAAAATGTCGCACCGGCAGCGCAAGGGGCTCTTGTAAATACGCCACCTGGTGCATTTCCCTTTTGTAGACGCCACAGATGCTTGTGTGGACTTTTCTCTAATACAGATTCTGTACCTGGCATCTCAAGGGGGCGCCCCATCATTTGCAGGTGATGAGGCTCATTCAAATATGGGAGCACTTTTGTCCCTGTGACCATGCAGTATTAGTAACGGGTGCTGTGGCAAGCTAACTCTCAGGTGGCCCCTAACTTTGCCCCGCATAGCAAGTTTTGGGCAGTCAGTTCACCATCCAAGGGCTTGTTGGGAGAGGCACAAAAGTGACTGGGACCCTCCATTCATCTCCTGCAGGTGGGCAAAATGACACACAGCACCTCCTTCTCAAGTATCCCTGCCCTGGTACCCACCTTCACCCTCACAACTAGCCGGACTGCTATATGAGCTGAGAGGTCCGGGAGGATGAGGGCTGCTGTTCGGCCCTGGTCGAGGAGGGAGTGGATGTCGCCGCTAGCGGCGAGTAGGGCAGTATCAGTGCTGTGGAATCTGGATTTGGAGATGTCCAGGACATTGTTGCCTTTCATTAAGTATCATTAAGTATGCTAGCTGGGTGTTGATGGCCATTTTGATGACCTTGGCTGCGAATGGAAGCAGGGAGATGGGCCAGAAGTTCTTGAGGCCGGTCAGGTCTGCAGAGTCTTCAGGAGCGGGTTGACTTTGGCGTGTTTCCAGTCGTTGGGACATGTGGTAGTTTCGAGGGAGCAATTGATAGGGCGGCATAGTTCGGGTGCGATGGCCGTCGTTGCTCTGTGGAAGATGTGGGGTGGGCAGGGGTCTGAGGGTGCTCTAGAATGGATGCTCTTTATGGTCTTTAACCCCTTCCCTGCGGGGTTTTTCACCTCCTGTGCGGTGGGAAGGAGGGCGGCGTGCGTCGCCGCCGTGCTGGTGACGAGCTCAGCTCGTCATGTGGCACAGCGGAGCTGAACTCATGACGAGCTGAGCTCGTCACGGCCACACCCATTTTTCGAACGTTAAGCACAGCGGAGAAATTATCCCCGCGTGCGAACGTTCCAACAGCCGTGACGAGCTCAGCTCGTCATGATTGCAGCTCAACCGGTACTTTCACCCGCTTTAAGGTACACAACACCCTTTCAGCGTCTGGGACAGCCAAGTACCAAGATGCACTGCTACACATTAATGTTCATTTTGGAGTAGTTTTTATGGTTATTTAACGTTCCTGAAGAATTGCCCTGATCTTTTAGACATAGCACCAAGAAACATGTTGACCTGCACTCACGCCTAGAGCCAAGGTGGTCCATTATAACCACTGCAGCTCACACGCGTTTTTAATATAAGCTAGGGTACGGAATAGTACATTTCCCTTGACGTACCATCAGAGTTAGTTTTAAACACTTTTTCACTGCACTACTCACACACCAGACCCTCACCATAACACCCACAATCCAGAAACAGCAGATCAAAAGACTTCCGGCAAAGAGCCCCCCTGTGCGGCCCGTTGGGCATTGCAGCACCAGCCCAACGAGGAGCTGCCCAATGATGAAGCATGACACCCCTAGCGGTGTGTCAGGGCTCTTTCTCCTGAAGGATCAGATCCCCTGGACTTGACCCCTTCAGGACCCAACCGACCTACCACTATCAGGAACTGCACACCTTTCTTTTTTTCAGTCTTATCTAGGGGTGTGTGTGCTGGACCTTTATTACCCTGTGTCCCTCTTTTTGTTTTCACTATCACACCTAGACATGGATGAGACCACAATATGCACTATCTCATCCATACATAGGTGAAACCATAATGTGCACTATCCCATCTGGACATGGGTGAGACCAGCATGTGCACTATTAGATCCAGACATGGGTGAGACCACTATGTGCACCATCTCATCCAGAAATGGGTGAGACCAGCATGTGCACTATCCCATCCATTCATGGGTGAGAACACAATGTGCACTACTCCACCCAGACGTGAGTGGGACCAGCATGTGTACTATCCCACCACAATGTGCACTATCCCATCTGGACATGGGTGAGATCAGCATGTGCACTATCCCATCCAGACATGGGTGAGAACAGTATGTGCACTATCACATCCAGACATGGTGAGACCACAATGTGCACTATCTCATCCAGACATGGGTGAGACCAACATGTGCACTATCCCATCCAGACAAGGTGAGACCACAATGTGCACTATCCCATCCAGACATAGGTGAGACCAGCATGTGCACTATCCCATCCAGACAAGGTGAGACCATATGTGCACTGTCCCATCCAGACATGGGTGAGACCAGCATGTGGACTATCCCATCCATACCTGGGTGAGACCACAATGTGCACTATCCCATCCATACATGGGTGAGACCAGCATGTGCACTATCCCATCCAGACAAGGTGAGACCACAATGTGCACTATCCCATCCAGACATGGGTGAGACCAGCATGTGCACTATCCCATCCAGACAAGGTGAGACCACAATGTGCACTATCCCATCCAGACATGGGTGAGACCAGCATGTGCACTATCCCATCCAGACAAGGTGAGACCACAATGTGCACTATCCCATCCAGACATGGGTGAGACCATCATGTGCACTATCCCATCCAGACATGGGTGAGACCACATGTGCACTATCCCATCTACACATGGGTGAGGCCAGAATGTGCAATATCCTATCCAGACATGGGTGAGACCACAATGTGCACTATTCAACCCAGACATGGGTGAGACCACTATGTGCACTATCCCATCCAGACAAAGGTGAAACTACAATGTGCACTATCCCATCCGAACATGGGTGAGACCACAATGTGCACTATCCCATCCATACATGGGTGAGACCACAATGTGCACTATCCCATCTGCACATGGGTGAGGCTAGAATGTTCACTATCCTATCCAGACATGAGTGAGACCACAATGTGCACTACTCTCTCCAGACATGAGTGAGACCAGCATGTGCACTATCCCACCACAATGTGCACTATCCCATCTGGACATGGGTGAGATCAGCATGTGCACTTTCCCATCCAGACATGGGTGAGACCAGTATGTGCACTATCCCATCCAGACATGGTGAGACCACAATGTGCACTATCTCATCCAGACATGGTGAGACCACAGTGTGCACTATCTCATCCAGACATGGTGAGACCACAATGTGCACTATCCTATCCAGACATGGGTGAGACCAGCATGTGCAATATCCCATCCAGACAAGGTGAGACCACAATGTGCACTATCCCATCCAGACATGGGTGAGACCACAATGTGCACTATCCCATCAGACAAGGTGAGACCACAATGTACACTATCCCATCCAGACATGGGTGAGACAACAATATGCACTATCTCATCAAGACAAGGGTAAGACCAGCATGTGCACTATCCCATCCAGACAGGGTGAGACCACAATGTGCACTATCTCATCCAGACATGGTAAGACCACAATGTGCACTATCCTATCCAGACATGGGTGAGACTAGCATGTGCACTATCCCATCCAGACAAGGTGAGACCACAATGTGCACTATCCCATCCAGACATGGTGAGACCACAATGTGCACTATCTCATTCAGACATGGTGAGACCACAATGTGCACTATCCTATCCAGACATGGGTGAGACCAGCATGTGCAATATCCCATCCAGACAAGGTGAGACCACAATGTGCACTATCCCATCCAGACATGGGTGAGACCACAATGTGCACTATCCCATCAGACAAGGTGAGACCACAATGTACACTATCTTATCCAGACATAGGTGAAACTACAATGTGCACTATCCCATCCAGACATGGGTGAGACCACAATGTGCACTATCCCATCTACACATGGGTGAGGCCAGAACATGCCCTGTTCGATCCAGACTTGGGTGAGACCACTATGTGCACTATCCCATCCAGACATGAGTGAGACCGCAATGCCAGTATCCCATCTAGACATGGTTGAGACCAGAATGTGCACTATTTATTTATTTATTTATTTTATTTGAAAAGTTTTATATAGCGCTGGCTAGACCCGGAGGTATCAGAGCGCTTTACATGAGGAAGGACAATTGTTTCAAAGCATAGTTCCAAAGTTACATCAGTTACTGGAGCGTAGTTACATGGGATACATGAGTTACAGAAGCAATTCCCAGTCCTCAGCTATGTATGGCTCTCTTATCGCAGTGGACTCTCTCAGTGGGGTCTCTGAGACCCCAGGGCATAACTGCTGGATTCCTCCCCAACAAGGGGATAAGGAGTGCTTTGGCAAGGGACACGTTCATGGAGGTTTCAGAGCACTTTACATGAGGATCAGAGTTACAGGTTACAAGTTACATTTGTTCCAAGAACAAAATCAAACATAGGAAAAAAGAAAGCAAAGTTACGGAAATTCGTCAGGGGAGGGGGAGGGATGGGAGAATAACACGGAGACGGGAAGAAATTGTGCCCAATGTACGGCTGGGAAGGTGACGGCCAAGGGGATGAACCAGGGCTGATCTCCTCTGTAGCTGAAGCGAGCAGCACCACCGGGCATCTCTTGAACTCTCATGTTGTTTGTGGAAGAAGTGGCCATCTTCGATTGGCAGATAAAACTTTCCTTGTGTTTCACGGTGTCCAAGCAAGGCAATTCTGCTACTATGTTGTTGCGCTTTGGAGCTTGCTAGATGGGTTCAGGATTCTATTTTGCAAATAACAATCCCTTCAATGGGAGTTTTTTGCAAGACAGCCTATGAATACAGAGAAGTATTCTAAACATAAGGTCATGTTGAAAAACAAGCTCTGAGTTATTCTGAACATTTGACTTTGAACAGTGCTAAAGACAGGAAGATTTATCATGTCAATATAATGGTTTACACATGATATGTATATATGATTGGGCATAAACTACTAAGAGTTCTTAGCTAGTGATACATGTGCTGTACAATAGGAACCAGGTAATATTAATTCCTGTTAATTGCTTTTCCAGTGACACCGGAGAAAATTAAGCTCAAATTAAGCTCATCTTCATCAGAAAGTACATAGTAACAAATCTAGAGGTGGTTGACCTGGAAGACTGCTCTGAATGAGATAATGTGCGGATTCAGAATGTCTGTGAAAGCGACTAAGGGACAATGTAGTTCAATACTTTGGTGTATCTCCTTTGGTGCTCAAGGAGAGCCATACTTATGAGATTCCAACCATTTGGACACACAGTAGGGAGCCCAGGAACACCCCCCCCCCCATCCTCTACTCCCCAACCCGGGCGAGACCACAAGATAATATAGTTAAATTGGGCTCACAGTCGAAAGACAGTATAATGCGGGAAGCCAGAAAAACAGACCACCTAGGCTTCCACAGACAATCTACTGACTTTTTTCCAAGACTTATTGAAAGCCACCTAAAATTAGGGTTGATTATTAGCACCTGTGACTCCACAACGTTGTAGCAGACACATTTGTTATAGATTGGAGTTTCTCTTCGCATTGCGGTTACAGGTGGTTTCTAAGTCTTACAAGATACACACATCAGGCGAAGCACAGGAAGCTCTGGGACCATCACGAGAAAAGCCACATTCGCAGACAAGGGAGGAGAACAGCACAAAGCAGCAACTAGGGATAACTCACGATCACTGGAGGATGAGACAGTTCAGCCCTGCAAGCAGAAAAGAACAATGGGAGAAAGCAAGGTCATTACACCAAACAACACACCACTGAGAACAGACAAATTCAGGCCTTTGACCATTCAAACTCTGGCTGATGATCGACATACATAAAACCCCAAACTGCCCAAAATGCAATACTACTGGCCTGACTCGTAAGTAACTCTAGGGTCCTATTGGGCTACATTCCAAAACATGATTGCTCTTAACCCTTCCTGGCCTGGATTAGCAAAAATATAAGAAAGGGCATAGTGCCCTGGGGGAACAGCATTTACAACGCGGGGTTTACCATGCGTTGCTTTTATATCGCATGCGTTACAACGCATGCGATGTCACAACGTGTGGTAAAACCACGCATACCATTACATCGCATGCGCTTTTACAACGCTTGCGATGTAATGTGTAATGGCGGTGAAGGCGGCGGGGGCGGCTATTCACGTCGTTGTGAGGAAACTTAGGCTGTTTCCTCACAACGACGTGAAGCAAGCAGGAAGGAGGAAGCAGGATCCGGCGGCGACACAGGAGAGGAGAGAGGTAAGGGGGTTTGTGCAAGGAGGGGGGTAATTTTGTAGGGTTTAGGGTACTAAGTAGTGTGGTAATGTTTGTTTTCTGTGTGTGTTTTTTAAAAACGTTTTAGTGTGTGTTGTGGTGTTGTCATGTTTGTTTAGTGTGGTGTATTGGGGAGGGTAGTGTAGTGTTTATGTAGTGTAGCGATTTAGGTTTTAGGGTAATGTAGTTTTTGTTTATTGTAGCGTATTAGGGTCTAGGGTAGTGTAGGGGTGGGAGTAGTGTGGGTAGCGTAGTAGTGTTTTAGATTTTAGGGTAGTTTAAGGGTGGGAGTAGTGTGGGTAGCGTAGTAGTCTTTTAGGGTTTAGGGTAGTGTAGGGGTGGGAGTAGTGTGGGTAGCGTAGTAGTGTTTTTGGGTTTAGGGTAGTGTAGGGGTGGGAGTAGTGTGGGTAGCGTAGTAGTGTTTTATGGTTTATGGTAGTGTAGGGGTGGGAGTAGTATGGGTAGCATAGTAGTGTTTTTGGGTTTAGGGTAGTGTAGGGGTGGGAGTAGTGTGGGTAGCGTAGTAGTGTTTTAGGGTTTAGGGTAGTGTAGGGGTGGGAGTAGTGTGGGTAGCGTAGTAGTGTTTTAGGGCTTAGGGTAGTGTAGGGGAGGGAGTAGTGTGGGTAGCGTAGTAGTGTTTTAGGGTTTAGGGTAGTGTAAGGGTGGGAGTAGTGTGGGTAGTGTAGTAGTGTGGCAGTGTTTTTGGGTTGGGGCAGTGTAGGGGTAGGAGTAGTCTGTTGTGTAGGTGTAGGGATAGGGATGTTACTTACCTTGCATACTTTCACCACGAGTATAGCTTTACCACGCATGCCTTTGCATTGTAATGGCATGCGTGGTAAAAGTATGCGATGTTATGGCATGCTATGTCATTGACATTCCGTACTAATACCCCCGTTCTAATGGCATGCGTGGTATTAGTATGCGATGTAATGACACATCCATGCCCTGTGGATGGCTCCTTGGCCCTGCAAATTGGCAGAAAACACTTTTTGAAAAGCTACATTCTGGCCTAGAGAGTGGACTTCCAAATTCCCAGGCATTCGATTGTGAAAGTTCAACTGGTTCCAGCGGTGATAAGAGAAATGTGACCATTGGGTGGAGTCTTTGTGGTGATCCAGGGTACACCTGAATATTTGCCAGGTCACACGGGCCGTCCACCACACAGTTTTGTCTAGGCCTATTGGCGACCAGACTTTGAACAACATTGAAAAATATGCCCTAATCTTTGCATCTTGATGGTGGCCAAGATGAGTCATGGAGTTGTGACAGGTCCCACGGTCCGCCACCACAGAGATTTGGCCAGGAAGTGCTTTAAATGGACAGACATTTCTAATGGGAGAGTACCAGCCCGGGACTTCTTAGGTCCAGACGTTCGCCAACATCGACTGTGGTGGGGCGCGCATCGGAGCTGGATAGGAGGCTAGGGTCGGGTCCTGAGGCCAACACTTGTGTCAAACTATAAGAAGACAACAGTGGTCCAATGCAGACCCCCTCATGCTGGCTGGCCCAGGGGCTGAGTTCTAAGACCACGGCCCGGTCCAAAGCAGGAACATGGACCACATGAAGGCATGACTAGTCCCACGGGCCGCCCACCACAAAGATTTGTCCAGGAAGTGCTCTAGATGGACAGACATTTCTAATGGGAGAGTACCAGTCCGGAACTTCTTAAGTCCAGACGTTGGCCAACATCGACTGCATTGGGGCGTGCACGGAGCTGGATAGGAGGCTAGGGTCGGGTCCTGAGGCCAACACTTGTGTCAAACTATAAGAAGACAACAGTGGTCCAGTGCAGACCCCCTCATGCTGGCCGGTCAAGGGTTTGAGTTCTAAGACCATGGCACGGTCCGAAGCAGGAACATGGACCACATGAAGGCTGACGAGTCTTGGAGGCAAGACAGGTCCCACGGTCTCCCACCACAGAGATTTGTCCAGGAAGTGCTCTAGATGGACAGACATTTCTAATGGGAGAATACCAGTCTAGGCTTTCTTAGGTCCAGACGTTGGCCAACATCGACTGCGCTGGGGCGTGCACGGAGCTGGATAGGAGGCTAGGGTAGGGTCCGGAGGCCAACACTTGTGTCAAACTATAAGAAGACAACAGTGGTCCAATACAGACCCCCTAATGCTGGCCGGCCAAGGGGTTAAGTTGTAAAACCACGGCCCGGTCCGAAGCAGGAACATGGACCACCTGAAGGCTGACGACTCGCTGGCTGGAGGTGGGAACCTCGCGTCTGAAGACCTATGAAAGGGGCTCAAGAAACTATAAAGTCAAAGAGGGGTCGAGAAGAAAATAAAACAAGCTATGTTTCCAAAAATAGGAGCATCTTTCATATTCTAAATGAGCAGCGCCGGCTTTGTTCTGGTTATCTGATGGGCCTGGAGTGGAGGGACTGGCCGAGGAGAGCTCCTGAGGCTGCACCGAGGCCTCCAAACACGAGCAAGGCTTTTTTCTGCCAGGAAAAACCTGAACCGGAGGTCAGGAGGGCCGCTGCGTGCCAACATTTAATTTATTAAAGAAACAACATATTGTTTAGCAGTGTTTGCTTCAGTGGAACAAAGAGGGGTCCAGGCAGTGTTTTGTTTGAGATGGACTGGAAAACAGCCCTGCTAATACCCGGTGGATAGCGGTCTGTCTGTCTGTCCCCCCTCGGAGCCTCCGGAGCGAGTGACGTGGACTGGAGAGACCTGTGCTGTGAAGCTTTACCACGGCAATGGCGGCCCCTGCCTTCACCTGGGCCGCAGATACCCGCGCCTTGTGTGTTTAACATGACTCCATCTGGTTGAAAGTTTTTGTGCGAATTTTCCAAGTTTGAACATATATCGTGCCTTTATAGACTCCAATGAAAAGTAAAGTTTATTGAGAAATTAAATGTCCTAAAATGCGTTCGAAAGTTTCGCATTAATAAGTTATATCTATAATTTTATAAAACTACATTTTAATGAAAGTGCCGCAGCATAAACACGAATTATGCGTGTACGCAGATTCATGATAGAAGTAAAGTTTGGGTTTTTTGAATAGCTTATCAGTTTTAGTCCCAGCATTATCCTACTTACAACCTCGAAGACATTTGTCTTCCTCTGTCCTTCTGCTATCATTCCAAATCCAAATAACGGACTAACCTATCCACCATTTAAAATGTACTTGCATGTTTCACTATACTAATTCAACAGTAATCCTCTATGGGTCCCGGAGTAGCGTGCTACTCACCGAAAAAGTGCATCGACGCCTCGTCAGGGGCAGTAAGCGCTATGTAAATGCAATTACAATACAATACAATACAATCACCTGTAGCGCCTAGAAGTAGCCTTGAGGTGACGTTTAAGTACTATATAGGTGTCTATTGAGTCATCTGTGTTGGACAAACAAGGATCATTTAATGAAACACAGAGATTCAATAAGCATTGGTGAAGCCAACAGGTTTTGGTTCCCATACTCACAACCTTCAGACTCTTGCTTTCCTACAGCGTTATGAAGTATACATTTACAGGGATTCTGCCCAAGAACAGAACTATGCGTAGGATTATGGGACCTTAGTGCATAGGGACTGAGCCATCCTACCACCTTAGTACCCAGGAGTCCTGGACCGGCTAGCTATGGTGTCTCACTTGCTCTCCTACTCACTCACAGAGAAACAAGTGATTAGACACCCCAGAACACAACACTCCTGAATCTCTCAGGACTCGCGGTTGCAGTTGCAAGACTCACCCTTTCGCTCGAACTCTTGTACCTATCCATAAATAAGATCTGAAAGAGACACAAAATAGTTTTAAATATTTATTTTAACTAATGTGCTCTAACATGCAGTATACATGCCACAACAAGCGGGAAAATGCATAGTATAATATCATCTATACAAGTGTACCTTAAGGATTTATTCCACAAAGCATTCAGTTATTTATATAGCCATAACAATGGGCGCAGAAATAAATCACAGTAGGGATGTAATCAAAAAGTTGTATTTATGATTTGAATTTAAATCAAAATCGACTCCTTAGCAACACTGTCACTACTAACATTATTTCAACTTCCATAGTAGTGTGACACGCTTTTTGTGAACAACATTTGATACACAAATCAAATACAATTTCCAATTCCAGATTTCCTAGATAGTTTCTTTCTATACATATATGTACAACACAATATTAAAATTTGTTGACAAATATATGCAAAATGGGCGTCCAATAAGTCGACGTTTCGGTCTTAGGTAGGTCATATAGATCCATTAGACCATCCTTAGGAGCTCAGCGTTGCTTGGTATCCAACAACTCTATACAATGAATGATATCCTCATCCTGTGTATTTTCAGTCAAATATCTTTATAGATAACGGCCACTTCATAGAAGAAAGTGGGTCATGAGAGAATACATTTCTCTGGCACGGCTTGCTTTTCGTTCAAAGTCTGTACTATACAAATGCAGTTAGCATTGCAGCTAATCCATAAACCATGAAGGGAGATGTCATCATGAGAAGACAATAGAGCCTAACCTCCCTCCCCTTGCTATGTATTATTATATATTAGAAGATCTCTGGGTATTGTCAGCAGACCCCATACCTTAACCTATAGATGGTAGTTCTACATCATAGGTGATGTCTCGCTCTTTTCTCTGGAAAGCTCACTCTCCAAATGTGCGCTCCTTATGCATGTATACCAATAAAACCAAAGTACGTTTTCCCAAGCAACAGCTGCATTGGTATTTTTTGTCTAGGTGCTAGGGCCTGACCAGAACAGAATAACAAGGGGCATTGTTTATCGACCTTGCTCTCAATGTTCAAACTAAATCCCAAGAATTTGCAGAGAGTGAACACCGCAGTGGGTTCACATGTGAAAAGTACAAACAAAGTCTGCAAAAATAAAGTCATGTAGTAACGTGCTCAAAGCTGCGTACTGTCTGCAGCGTGCTCATGCTAACTTACGGAAGACGACAATGTCCCAATGGGCCATGTGACAATCCTTATGGGGACGTACAATGCTATTTAGATATCTACTGAATCTTTTGTGCTAGAAAAACAAAGGGTCTTTACTGAAAATAGCCCTGTGCCAAAAACACGGAGATTTAACGAGCACTGGCAAAGCCAATAGGGGTGGTTCCCATAAGCACAACCTCCGGACCCTCACTCACCTGCAGCTCAATGCACAATGCTATATAGATATCTGTTGAATCGTTTGTGTTGGACAATTAAAGCTCCTTTAGTGAAAATAGCATTTTGGCACAGAGATTTAACAAGCATTGACAAAGACAGTAGCTCTAGCATTGACTGCTGATCTCTTCCCTTGCCCAATGCTTGTTCTCTTTGAAATATTTTGGTGAAGCATGACAAACATCATTCAGAGATGGCCAGCAGGTGTCTTCATGCGGGTGCATAGTCAAAATATCGATTCCCTAATGTCGACCTACAGTAATATCGAGTTGTAAATATCGAAGGTGAAGAATATCGAGGTCAAGAATATCGTTGGACAAAATATCGACTCTAAGGTAAGTAATATCGATTTTTTTATATCGATGTAAGTATTATCGAAGTTAGTAATATCGATATCAATTACATCGATGTCACTAATTTCGATGTTACTAATACCGATATTTGTTTGTTGTTATGTATTTTATTATGCATTTTATGTATGTGTTATATGTTTTTGTTAAGTATTTTATTTGTTTTAAATTATATGTGTACTATTTATTATATATTAAAAATGTTATTTTTAATTTAATTTTATGTTTTAGTACTGGAGCGGGTTGTGGGTTTATAGGGGAATAGGGTGGGAAGTAATTTAATTATATTACATTAATTATACATTTTTAGTAATTGTAAATTAATTTTAAACAATTTTTGCGTTTAAGTTCTGTAGTGGGTTGTGGGTTTATATGGGAATTGGGTGGGAAGTAATGTAATTGTAATTAAGTAATTATTTATTTTTGATTGGTATTGATAATTATTTTATTTCTAATTATTTATTAATTGGTAATTAATTATTTTAATTGGTAATTAATTTTATTAATTGGTAATTAAGGTTTGTAATTGGTAATTACAATTTTTAATTGGCAATTATTTTTTTAATTGGTAATTAATTTTTTGAAATTGGTAAATCATATTTTTTATTGTTAATTCATTTTTATTAATTGGAAATTTATTTTATTAATTGGTAAATAATTTTTTATAAAAAATACTTTTTATTCAAAAATAAATTTACTGTTTACCATTTTTTATTGTTAATCAATTTTGAATTATTAATATGTTTTTTGTTTTGAAAAATATTTTAGTGTTCAATATTATTTGGTTATTTACATTTATTAATTAATATTTATTGGTATTTATTGTTAATTTATTGTTAATTAATTATTTAATTGTAATTATGTTTTTAGTAAATATCAATGGGGATTTGCAAATGATGTAGTTATTTAAAACCTTTAAATTTTAATTATTTTATTTACAACAATTATTTATAAGTATGTTATATTTAACTTCTACACTATCCAATGCTTTCCCTACTGTTGCACTCTCTGGAGTGGGAATAGTAATTTTTACCCCTACGCTATCCAACGTTTTCCCTACTGTTGCACTCTCTGGAGTGGGAATAGTAATTTTTACCCCTACGCTATCCAACGCTTTCCCTACTGTTGCATTCTCTGGAGTGGGAATAGTAATTTTTACCCCTACGCTATCCAACGTTTTCCCTACTGTTGCACTCTCTGGAGTTGGTATAGTAATTTTTACCCCTACGCTATCCAACGCTTTCCCTACTGTTGCACTCTCTGGAGTGGGAATAGTAATTTTTACCCCTATGCTATCCAACACTTTCCTTACTGTTGCACTCTCTGGAGGGGGAATAGTAATTTTTACCCCTACACTATCCAACGCTTTCCCTACTGTTGCACTCTCTGGAGTGGGAATAATAATTTTTACCCCTACGCTATCCAACGCTTTCCCTACTGTTGCACTGTTTGGAGTTGGAATAGTAATTTTTACCGCTACGCTATCCAACGTTTTCCCTACTGTTGCACTCTCTGGAGTTGGAATAGTAATTTTTACCTTTACGCTTTCCCTACTGTTGCAGTCTCTGGAGAGGGAATAGTAATTTTTATCTCTACGCTATCCAACGTTTTCCCTACTGTTGCACTCTCTGGAGTTGGAATAGTAATTTTTACCCCTACGCTATCCAACGCTTTTCCTACTGTTGCACTCTCTGGAGTTGGAATAGTAATTTTTACCCCTACGCTATCCAACGCTTTCCCGACTGTTGCACTTTTTTGAGTTGGAATAGTAATTTTTACCCCTACGCTATCCAACGTTTTATATAATTAATTTTAAAAATATTAAAAGTATATTTAATTTTTTTAATATATTAAACATAATTCTTTACTTTTTATTTATGTTTTTGTTTTATGTTTGTAAATGTATTTGTAATTTATATTATTTTTTATTAATTTATAAATTATTAAAACAATTATTACAACTTATTGTTAAGTACATATATATTATATATTTTCTGTATATGTTTAATTAATGTATTATTATTATATATTAATTATTTATTAATTTTAAACATTATTAGATATTTTTAACTATGTTGATTTTATTTATTAATGTTATTAACTTTATTTTACATTGATATTTTTACAGAAAAAAACGATATTTTTAACATCGACATTTTTAACATCTATATTTTAATTTCAATAGTTTTGCACTTACCATGTTGTAGATAGGATGTCGATATTCTTGCCTTCGATATTTTTGCATCGATATGCCTTTAGGTCAATATTTTGTAGGTCGATATTTTGTCAGTGATCCGTTCATGCGCTCAGATGCATGGGATGCTGCATTGTAATGTTGTTTGTATACTTTGTTAAAAAGCATTGAAAGATGGCCCCACCTGTGTGTGTGTGCACACATGTGCACTCATGAACAACATCAATGAATGGTTTATACTAAAGTTTAACAAATACCATTCAAAGATGCCTGCCTGTGTGTGTGCTTAGGTGTACATGCATGCACATGGTGGCCATCTGTGAATGGTTTTCAAGACCATTTAAAGATGGGTACATGTTGCAATGCCTACTCCAGAAACTTTACATTACAAGTGACTGTTAGGGCCCTACAGATGTGCATAGAGAGCTGCTAGCTTCTTGTAAAATGATAAACAAGCATTTGTAGTGCCAATGAGTCTGGCTTAAAAGGAATGTTGTATGGTAATGTGAACCATTAAAATGAAATTGCATGGAAATGGATACGTATTTGTGTGGAACAAAGAACTGCAAAATAATATTGATGTAAGTTTAAAGGCCTGCTGACAGTTGCACTGTCAAAGCAAACACAGGGATATGATGGACTGAGCCCTGAAACTTTTCAGACACTCACCCTCACTGTCAAGCCAGAACTAAAATTTCATGTAGGTTAATGACTGCCCTCCTCCCATCTGTGCTGCTGCCAGAGAAAGACAAACACCATCAATTATCCAGTTATCTAAGACACTTTAACAGCATTACAATGTCGTGGGTGTGCCCCGGTAAATTCAAATTCAGAATGCTGTATAAATAACACAATGATCACAGCTGGTGGAGGGCAAACACTGTTTGATGGAAGCACACATCTCCTGCCCAATCAAAACATGTACTCCTGGCACCCAAAATGTGGGAGGAGCTATAGCCTCTCTCTAGTGATGCTCACACTATTGTCTGGTAACAGCTGTGCCATCAAGCAAAAACATAAAAAGGAAATTAAAAAATGACACATTAGTCCTCCATTCAAGGAGATTTAATAAACTCCTGCACAACACAGTGCAACAGGCAAAAACGCTGTGCTGCATTGCGCAAGAAGAATAGAGCAGGATAGCGCCATATTTACAGGAGCGCAAGAGTGTCTGCGCGAGTCTAGCAAGGATTCCCTTTCAGTACAAAATACTACGCTCAGACTAACTTTAAATGTTTTCCCACTTTGTATGCATGCCGAACAGTGCACACATACATAGTCATCAAATGAAGGCGAAATGAAAGCATTTTTCTTTCATAGTGCCTGTTTGAAACGGATGTACTTTGTTACAACTCATGCTTTTAGCACGCATGCTGTAACAACGCGGTTTTTATAACACATTCTTTTACAACGCATAATACAAAGGGGTGTTGGATAGTGAATATTTTAATTTACCATTCCAACACCAGTCCCCGTTGACACTAGGGAAGGTGATGGATAGTAAATTAAAAGTATTCCCTATCCTTGAGCGCCCCCCAGAGTCATGCGTTGTAATAGAATGCGATTTAAAAACCGCGTTGTAATAGCACTGCCTGCTAAAAGTTGCGTCGTAAACGACGTTCCCCGTTTGAAACACTAAACTTTGTCTACTTTTTAAAAATAGGGTTTAGCATTAGATACCTTGGGTGGTTGCATGGGAACGCCCTCGCATCCCCCATGGTACGCCCCCTTAGTGCTAAGTAATGCCAAGCAGTCCCCACCCTAGCGCCTCTGAGGGTTCCTCTTTTCACTTAGGAGCAGTGCAAGGGTTGCCAGCTCTCCAGCAGTGCCTGCTGGAAACTCTGCAGGCTCTGAAAAGGAGTCATGTTTAGTCTGTTTTCAGTAATGTAGCACCGCTTTCACCAAGGCTGCTCCCCTACCTCGCCTTACGGAAGGGCTGACCCTGATCCCAGTACCTGGTCACTGCATGGGAGGGAACGGCATGGGAAGCAAAGGCTTCCGAATGGGGCATGCTTGATGCTGGGGACACAGGCCTGTAGCAGAATATCTGTTCTCAGGCACTTCAATGGGATGTAGGAAGGGCTGGGTCTGCAGCCTTGACATTTTGAATACTAGGGTTGATTTTTGCCTCATTGCAGATTAGCTGCATTTGCCACATGCTTGAACGTTTTTAAAATAATCCGCAGAATGTATGGAGGTCTCTTTCTTAAGACCCCAGGTATTACTACTGGCCACTGTGCATCAGATTCTGCCTTTCGTTGCCGCACACATCAGTCACTGATGCCACGTTATTTGCTTCCTGAATCCTATTTGGACTCTAGATATGTACCTGCATATGCTTATTGGTTTGCTTAAGCGTGTATAATAATTCTGTTTTTAAAAATATTTGTTAGTTCTGCTTAAAAAATTGACATATTACTTATATTTACATTATTCTATGTTTAAAACGTCTAACATATACAAGTGACTCAAAAATAAGTAACTCTTTTATCATAACAGTTCACCAACAATTGCTTTACTATTGAATTACAAAAAATAAAAACAAACATATTAAGTTAAAGTACAACAACACTTGAAAGCCTGAGTTTCATTAAATGCAACTTTCATCTACATATATTATCTTCCTTATGCATATATATATATATATATATATATATATATATATATATATATATATATATATATATATATATATATATATATATATATATATATATATATTCACTGAAAAAACCATAGGTTTCACACCGGTTATAGTTAGGAATTAGCATTTAAAAAACCTATTAAATTCACTGAAAAAACCATAGGTTTCACACCAGTTATAGTTAGCTGGAAATTTTACTGATATAAAACCATTGAAATTCCCACGTTATAGTTAGTCGGACTCACTATAACTTGCGCGTGCAATGCACTGCTGATGACATCACATATTACATCACTCATGACATGGTGAGTGACATCACTCATGACATCACTGATGACACCATCCAGTGAATATGTGTCTTTCTGAAAAATAAATATTAGTGAGTTATGTTTAAATATTTAAATACACATATTAGTGTTTCACTTTGTGTATAAGTGGCTACATGTGTTGATAAGTAGCTACATGCGTATGTATATGGGTTATTTGATAATTTTATTAGTATCAGTTTGAGTGTCTATATGGTTTGGTGGGGGTATTACTTAGCACATAGATGCATGAGTGACTGACTCTTTGTTTGTATGTGTTTTGAAGACAGCATATGTACAGGACTGTATGGGTGGATGAGTGTCTATATGTGTTTGTTAGTGAGTGAATGACTGTCTCACTAGTGTCTTTATCAGTAACTACATATGTTTTAATCTAGTATATATGAATATTGATGTATATAAGTGAGTATATGTGAGAGTAAGAGATTGTAAGATTTCCTGTTTAAATAAGTATGTGTTTCTATAAGTGATTGTTTAAGAGAATAAATATGTGTAATTTTCAATAGAAGTAAGGTGGAAGTGTGTGTATAACTCTATATTCAAATAAATGTTTGTTCAATAGTTTATTTGCACGTGTGAATATGTGTGTGACTAACTTTTGGATGAATGTCGGTGTGTAACAGGATGTATAGGTGTATCTCTTCATATGATGAGTGAGTATATGTATGAGTGACTATATAGAACTGTTGGTGAATGAGTGGATGTGTATATAGATAGTGGAAGTACAGAATTGCTTGTTGTAACTGATATATGTATGTCCATTTTTTAAAAATTTCAGTTTCTATTTTTGAATATGTGTCTCAAGGGTTACTTTATACTGAGAGGAGGTCTGTCACTGTGTCACAAGGATGGTGTCATCAGTGATGTCATGAGTGATGTCACTCACCATGTCATGAGTGATGTAATATGTGATGTCATCAGCAGTGCATTGCACGCGCAAGTTATAGTGAGTCCGACTAACTATAACGTGGGAATTTCAATGGTTTTATATCAGTAAAATTTCCAGCTAACTATAACTGGTGTGAAACCTATGGTTTTTTCAGTGAATTTAATAGGTTTTTTAAATGCTAATTCCTAACTATAACCGGTGTGAAACCTATGGTTTTTTCAGTGAATTTCATAGGTTTTTTTTAATGCTAATTTCTAACTATAACTGGTGTGAAACCTATGGTTTTTTCAGTGAATTTCAAAGGTTTTTTTAATGCTAATTCCTTACTATAAGTTTCACTTTATAAATAAGACTGTTAGCACTCTAGTTTTTCTTTTTAACACTCTGGTACATTCTGTCATTGGGCTACAGTTGTGCTACATCTAGTTAAATTTTGGGCTACATTTACAATTTTTGATCTCTGGTGGCCATCTTTGGGCTTCATTGGGCTACTTTGAGCTACATTTGGGCTACATTTTGGCTCTAACATATATTAAGCCCAATGTAGCACAATACATATTTTTATAAAGTTAATTTTTTTACAAACCACTTCAGAATAGGGCTACCTGTCTCTACAATTATCCCATTTTTTTTTTTTTAATTTTTGGGGGGAGCGCTCCCAGAGCGCGCCCCGGAGTGCGCCCCGAAAAGCGTATTTCTGAAAAGCGCCCCCGGGCGCGCTCCGGGGAGCGTCTCGTAAGCGCCAACATCGCAAACGAAAACATGATCGTGACGTATTGCGTAGCCGCGACCGCGTGATACGCACGGCGTAAGCGCACCCGGAAATACTCGAGCACAACGTAAACTTCCGACGCGCTTACGCTGCGCGCCCCCGTGCGCGCCCCCGGGCGCGCCCCGGGCGCGTAGCGTAAGCGCGTCGGGTCATGTGAGCAGAAAATAACACTTTTCATTGGTTCATAACAGTTTTAGTTTCATAATGATGAAGCCCCTGGTCTTGTGACCTGAAAATAACACTTCTCATTGGTTCAGGACAGTTTTGTTTTCCAAATGATGAAAGCCCCCACCTTTTTTCCTTATTCTGACTTTGTCCTTTGACTGAGGAAGATCTGTTTGGAACTCTCTGTACCTTTTTGTACTTTAAAATGGCTTCAGTAGCAGCAGCAGCAGGAGCATCTCAGCCACCACCACCACCACCACCACCAAGAGGACCAGCTCCAAATTATATTGGTGGTCAAGAACAGGAGGAGGAGGAAGAGGAAGAGGAGGAGGGGAGAAGAAGATGGCTGCCTGAAGAAAACACACCTTATAAACCCAAACCACACTTCATTTGGCAATTTTTTTCAATTCCAGAGGGGAAAAAAAAGGTGAATGCGCCCAAAGTCACTTGCCTCATCTGCAATGATGAACTTTCACGGGGCAACCCAAATAAGAAATATTCTTTTGGTAACTATACCATGATTCGGCACATGACAAGAAAGCATCCAAACAACTACTCTCGCGCAGAGTTCCGGGAACTGGCCAGTAACCTCCCCCAGGCATCAAGGACACCCTCCCAAAGAAACCAACCCTCTTCCTCGCAACCAGAAACATCTGAGGTGATGCCTTGCATTCAGCCGAGATTTGCTGATTTTAAAATTACATGCACTGCTTGTGGCAAGCTTATCTCCTATGGGGAACAAAGTATTAAGCTCATCGTCCTTGCAGGTGATAATCACAAGTGCCCCAAAAAGAAATAATTTTTTGGGTTTTTTGTTTTTTTGCTCCAGTTGAGCCAGTTTCAATTCCCTTTTTTTGTTTCTCCCCCTAAAAAATACAAAAAAAATATAAAACTGTTTTGAAAAGCCAAAAAAAGTATAAAAAGTTCCAAAAACACAAAAAAAATATAAAACAACAAAAAGAAGAAAAAAAAAAGTTCTTTTAAGAACTACCTCCAATTTCTAAATGAAAACTTCATTTTTTTAAAACTCTGTTATCTTTTTCCCTCATTTTACGCTCCCCGGTGCGCTACCTGGTGCGCGCACCGAGCGCTTCCCCCGCGCAAAACGAAAAAAAAAAAATATTTTAAATGCCCCGCGGGGCCCTTTTATGGCCCCCACATCAAACCTAGGGGGTCAAAGGGGTCTATCCCTGACGCCTTATGGTCAGTTCCCACTTTGTTTTAGCCACCTCTTATGTCTCGATTTTACCGAGACACAAGATGGCGACCGCTCTGGACTGTTTGGAATGTTTACAGACACCCGAGAGCCAATCAGCTTTTCATGCGCACCTCGCGTGTCGCGCCTGGAGCGCTCTCGGGTGCGCGCACCGGTGCGCTGCTATAGATATATATATTTTTTGGAACCTAAATTACTCAAAATCCACTGCAGCACATATCTTGAGACATAGCAAAGGCACATCGGGCTACCAGTCCCTACAATTTTGCCAAGTTTGGTGTAAATCCATTCAGCCGTTCGGGCTAAAAGTGAAATCGACCGCCCTATGGAAATTAACATGGGGAAAACGCGTTTTGGGACCCCCCTTTTATCTCGGCCCCCGCTTGACGAATCCCCCCCAAACTTTCAGGGAAGGACCGGGGCGCCGCGAGACCATTTTCAGGAAATTTTCAGGCAGATTCGTCAACCGGTGCCAAAGTTATTCCAAATAGAATGTTGAGATTTAACATTGAAAAAAATCCTAACTATAACTACCTACTGGCTATCGCCAGTAGGTAATATATATATATATATATATATATATATATATATATATATATATATATATATATATATACCTTCCATGTACTTATGAATCTATATATTTATTACTTTGCTTCTAATTCAGCATCTCCAATGCACTACCCTATTTCTCACCCTATCTCCCACAATATATCCTCTGCCTCCACTCTGACTTATCTCAAACCTTACTCTACTACTCTCACCAATGCACTATCCTATTTCTCACCCTATACCTCTATCAATACATCCTCTACCTCTGCTATCTTGCTCATCCCAAACCCCATACCACTACTATGATCCCCAAAATAACCCTTTCGAGACTCATCCCTCCTCTACCCCTCCCTGCATCATCTCATAACTCTTTCACAATTGAGATCCCCAAAAAAGCCTTTCTAAACCCTTCCCTAAATACCACCTACCCGTTGCCGTAATCTGACCCATATGTGGGCATTCCCGGCAACGAGTATGTGGTACAAAAAGCACATACCTTTGCATTGCTGCAGATGGGGTCGTATTTCTCGGGGAGAAGATGCTGCTGTGTAGGGGGGACTTGGAGAAAGGGATCCACATTGAAATCTGCTGGAAAAAACTTGAAAAAGGTGAGTATACAGCCCAAATCCTTCGTTTCTGCCGACATTTAGATGGCAGTCCAACTGCCGCGGTTGGCTTATAGGAAAGCCGACTCATAATACGGACAGCAGTGTTGTTCCTCTGTACCTCCCTAATGAGGCTGCCTTCCCCTGGCCATGGTACCGGTATTCAGCGGTGTGTTTGCGGTGCCGGCAGTCAAGACGCAGTCTTTGCAAAGGCAACACTCCCAACTCGTAATGCAGTGGACAGATCGCAGAGCTTGCGGTGGTCAGACCGTGGGTACGGTAGTCCATGGACCGCTGAACTCGTAATAAGCCTCTGTGTCACTGGACCCAAGCTGTACCTGGCTGATAAGCCCATACCTAGGGGTGGGAGGAACTCGCAGAGTTTCAATCCGCGGCATTCCGCGTAGCTACATAAAAACTCAGCGAGTTTCTGTGGAGTTCCACGAGTGGCAGAATACAGCACATTGCAATGCTTGCGCTGATTGTTAGTGCCGGGAGCTTGTGCCACACTGTAATTGCTGCATGAATGGCACCACGCGGCGTGCCAGAGGATGAGACTTCTTTCTGTCTCTCAAGTAGATTTTGTACTTGAGCGGCAGCTTTCTTAACGCGAATGGTAGCGACCTACTGCAACTGTCCACATTGAGAAATATCAGCAGGGGGCATTCTAGTGCTCAATTTTCTTACTCGCCAACTTAATGTTGCATGCTGCGTGCGAGAAAAAACTCTGCCACTCGGCCGTTGGCAGTTTTCTGGAACTTTGCGCCCCAAGCGGAGCACAGAATGGGCAAATCTCTGCGAACTCTATGGGTGGTGCGCCCACCCTTACCCATAACAAGGACGAAAAGGGTCCTTGGTTGCTTTTGTTCCTGGTCAAGGAGGACCTGGCCAGGTATTCCAGGCTAGACTGTTCCAATTGGAACACGGTCAAGACTGATTTGCATATGGCTGAGTGCAAACTGAGATGGCATGGTGGAAAAAATCAATGGAATAGGATGTGCTGAATGATTGCCCGTGGCTGAGATTAATTCAAACATTCCGTCCATCATTTTTTTGTATATTTGTTTTAGAATTTGACAGAGGGGTACGCCGTCTCAAAGGATACCCCATTCGCCCTATTACTAGTTCCTGTATCTCCTTGGCAGGCTGAATTTTGTGCCAGACAAACACTAAATCAGACCCTAAGACATGGTCATTGACTTCACTGTATTGCCCTATATCCATAGTCGCCTCCTACAGAAAGTCAGTGGGGCCAGTAAGGAAGCAGTCGATGAAGTCATGTGATCAGTGATGTTGTGAGGGATCCACTTTGAAGTCATGTTTGAGGTCCACTAGCAAAGGATTTTGGGTGAAGGAGGGAGAGTGATGCAGCAATGCTACCTGATATTTCCTGTCCATGTTCTGTTGAGTACTAAACATGCTACCTTCCCCAGTGCCGGAAGTCAGAGGACGTGAATTCTGTCAGCGAGGAAGGCAATGACGCGGTGCAGGCAATGACTGTTGCATTTCCTTTCTGCTACTTGGAGGAGGGACAGCCCTCAGTGGCAGCTGGGAAACACAGTTCCCTCAGCCTAAAGTCCCATCCATCTTGTGCAGGACATCCGGTTCTACAGGAAGGGCAAGATGAAGCAACGCCCTGCCTCGATTCAAGCTTCGCGGCTCCGCCCTGACTTTGCTTGATGTGATTTCACTTTCCATGCCCCTATTGAAAATCAAACTGTAACCAAGTGCTCTGGGCCGGATGAGTGTGAAAGGCTACTCCATCACAAAGTATTCTGTTGCCCAAGCTTGGCCCAATTATCCCCTACACTAACTAGATTTTGGTACCCACTAGGCTATACCCATATTCACTGGGCTCTTGAGTGAAGCCCCTCCTCAGGGGATGCACTAGGCCTCTGCCTATGAGTCTTGCAACCTTAGACCTGGAGCTGCCATACTGATCACCCATCCTTGGCCCACTCATGAGAAGAAGAAGGATAAAACTGAGTAGTAATGGATCCAGTCTTTCAACAACCTGAGTTTAAACCTCAGGACCCAACAATGCCTACTGTCAGAACCCCTTTTCAGAGGGCCACAGGGCAAGCAGGAGCTGCTGGGCCCAACCGTGGTGGCTGATGTACCGGTGGCCCGGACTACTATGTACTCGGGGTAACTGGGTCAAGCACCCCTTCTGCACTTGACTCTTAGTGGAAGCGCAAGTCGATCAGTCCGAGGTTTTCAGAGAGGAAGTAGTTGTAGGGCAAACACAGTCTCACAACTCAACCTACATTCAGCAACCCTCATAAAACTCAGCCAAATACTCACCTTTATAAAAAGTACTATTTATATACACACAAAGCTAAATTCAGTACCCAGTAAATAATATCACACTCTTCATAAGGTCTGCATTCTAGCACTGTCCACGCGGTCACCAGCAATCCGCTCTAGTAGCTATGGACGGGGGTTATTCCCCATTTACTTGAGGCAACATTCCAATTAGGCCCCGTTACAGACTACGAATCTTAGAAGCCCCACAATGGCTATTCAAAGTCCATGGTGTACCAGTGCCAGCGGCTCTTCAGCCATAGCAGATCCCCCTTTGTAAAGGCTCTGTGGGTGGAGGTGCAGTCTAACCTCCTCCCAATGGAGATAAGGCGGAACGCCTGGGGGCATTCAGCGGTTCTGAGTCGCAGTCGGCTTTGGCTGTGGCCCGCTATGAGCAGTAGTCTCCTCACAGATGGCACAGGGTCTGGCTCTACATGGTTCTCCTCCATTGTCGTGTCCATTGTCTTCAATTGTCCATCTTCCATGGCGGTCGTGGGGAGTTGCGCGAGTTCTGATGACAAAGTAGCAGATCTGAGCCCACCGTTGGACACTGTCATAGGCCCTCAGCTTCTTCCACAGCCCCACCCTGGTATATAGGCCACACATTATGTGCACTCAAGGCTTCTTAATAACTCTGGAGCATATTAGCAAGGAATTGCGATATTTATTGCAAAACGGGCTTAGTGCGTTTATTGTTATCGCTGCCTATCGCTGAATATGTTAGCGGAGAAAACATGCTATTATCAACGGTTATCTCTATTGTGCTAATATAGCCAGCGATAGCAGCGAAATGCCTGAATATCGCTGGAAATTCAGCGATATTCACGCATTAACGCCAATGGGACTTAACCTGATAATCCACCTCCCATAGAAGAAACAGGTAAGGCATGTTTTTAGCAGGTGTTAAATTCTAGCGATAATCACGCTTAGCGCAACTTTTTTTTATCTCAAAGCCTACATTGCTAATAGGCGATAGCTGTGTTAGCGACTGCTTTCAGTCGCTAACAGTTTGGGTACGCCCACTTTGCATGTCATTAGCGATAAATATGGCTGACATGCAAAGCGGGCCCCAAGCCGGTCGCTATCGCCTGAAAGCTTTCACTAGCTGCTGTTAGTGACAGCTTGGTGATAGGGTGATAAAATATTGCCGCTTTAGCGGTAAAAAGTGCTGCTAAAGCGGCGATATTGCCCTTGCTAATATGCCCCTCTGTTATCAGCCTCATCTACCCCCTGAGATGTGCCCCGGCTCCTTCCACCAGGGACCTCTTTCTGAATCAAAGAGCCCAGCTGAAGTGTACTGAAGAGCCGGCCCCTCCTTCCTCACATGTATCTTCCACCCAGCTCACATGAATGCAGCAACCCACAAATCTGTCTGGGGGTTTCTCTACCTCCACATGTTCCTCCAGCAGGCTCCGGAACTCCCAACAAGGAGCCCACAGGTCCGCATCCCTGTACCCCTCACCTGTACCAATGCATCCTAAGCGCAGCACACAAACATGTGTAGCCCTTCATGTGTTGTACTACTCACAGGCACACGCACATACCAGCACGATGCATACAAGACTGTCTCCATGTCCTGCAGCTCCCACAGACTCATATACATACCAATGCTGTGCACTCACAAAAGCATGCGCTGTTCCCATGTACTGTAGCACTCATATGTTCATTCACATACCTGAGTGGTGCACATACAGATGCACGTGCTGCCCCACACATCTTCCCTGATGTAGGCCATGGTTGAGCTGAGCACACACAGCAGTGTGAGGGGGCTAGTAGGGTCCATGACACAGGTCAGAAAGCCTGGTTATATTCCTCCATCTCTCACTATAAGAATGGCATGCTGGCACCACTGCACTCATGGTGCGTGGCTCCAGGTGAGGACAGTGGCCTTCCACCCCTCAGAGGGTACCGCATATTCGCTCTCCCTGTCTAACCAGACTGCAATCCATGAGACAGACCTATGTCATGACGCACATGCGTGATCCGTGTCCACTCTTGAACAGACATGGTTACGAAGCTTCCAGATATCACTGTAGTAGGGTTCCCGGTGAGGATAGTGGGCTTCCACCCCTCGGATGGTACCGCATAATCACCCCTCCCTGTCTAACCAGACTGCAATCCATGAGACAGACCTATGTTATAACGCACATGCGTGATCCGTGTCCACTCTTGAACAGACATGGTTACGAAGCTTCCAGATATCACTGTAGTAGGGTTCCCGGTGAGGATAGTGGGCTTCCACCCCTCGGAGGGTACCGCATAATCACCCCTCCCTGTCTAACCAGACTGCAATCCATGAGACAGACCTATGTTATAACGCACATGCGTGATCCGTGTCCATTCTTGAACAGACAAGGTTACGAAGCTTCCAGATATCACTGTAGTAGGGTTCCCGGTGAGGATAGTGGGCTTCCACCCCCCGGAGGGTACCGCATAATCACCCCTCCCTGTCTAACCAGACTGCAATCCATGAGACAGACCAATGTCATGACGCACATGTGTGATCCGTGTCCACTCTTGAACAGACATGGTTACAAAGCTTCCAGATATCACTGTAGTAGGGTTCCCGGTGAGGATAGTGGGCTTCCACCCCTCGGAGGGTACCGCATAATCACCCCTCCCTGTCTAACCAGACTGCAATCCATGAGACAGACCTATGTTATAACGCACATGCGTGATCCGTGTCCACTCTTGAACAGACATGGTTACGAAGCTTCCAGATATCACTGTAGTAGGGTTCCCGGTGAGGATAGTGGGCTTCCACCCCTCGGAGGGTACCGCATAATCACCCCTCCCTGTCTAACCAGACTGCAATCCATGAGACAGACCTATGTCATGACGCACATGTGTGATCCGTGTCCACTCTTGAACAGACATGGTTACAAAGCTTCCAGATATCACTGTAGTAGGGTTCCGGGTGAAGATAGTGGCCTTCTACCCCTCGGAGGGTACCGCATAGTCACCCCTCCCTGTCTAACCAGACTGCAATCCATGAGACAGACCTATGTCATGATGCACATGCGTGATCCGTGTCCACTCTTGAACAAACATGGTTACGAAGCTTCCAGATATCACTGTAGTAGGGTTCCCGGTGAGGATAGTGGCCTTTCACCCCTCAGAGGGTACCGCATAGTCACCCCTCCCTGTCTAACCAGACTGCAATCCATGAGACAGACCTATGTCATGATGCACATGCGTGATCCGTGTCCACTCTTGAACAAACATGGTTACAAAGCTTCCAGATATCACTGTAGTAGGGTTCCCGGTGAGGACAGTGGCCTTCCACCCCTCGGAGGGTACCGCATAATCACCCCTCCCTGTCTAACCAGACTGCAATCCATGAGACAGACCTATGTCATGACGCACATGCGTGATCCGTGTCCACTCTTGAACAAACATGGTTACAAAGCTTCCAGATATCACTGTAGTAGGGTTCCCGGTGAGGACAGTGGCCTTCCACCCCTCGGAGGGTACCGCATAATCACCCCTCCCTGTCTAACCAGACTGCAATCCATGAGACAGACCTATGTCATGATGCACATGCGTGATCCGTGTCCACTCTTGAACAAACATGGTTACAAAGCTTCCAGATATCACTGTAGTAGGGTTCCCGGTGAGGACAGTGGCCTTCCACCCCTCGGAGGGTACCGCATAATCACCCCTCCCTGTCTAACCAGACTGCAATCCATGAGACAGACCTATGTCATGACGCACGTGCGTGATCCGTGTCCACTCTTGAACAGACATGGTTGCCAAGCTTCCAGATATCACTGTAGTAGGGTTCCCGGTGAGGACAGTGGCCTTTCACCCCTCAGAGGGTACCGCATATTCGCTCACCCTGTCTAACCAGACTGCAATCCATGAGACAGCCCTATGTCATAACGCACATGCGTGATCCGTGTCCACTCTTGAACAGACATGGTTATCAAGTTTCCAGCTATCACTGTAGTAGGGTTCCCGGTGAGGACAGTGGCCTTTCACCCCTCAGAGGGTACCGCATATTCGCTCTCCCTGTCTAACCAGACTGCAATACATGAGACAGACCTATGTCATGACGCACATGCGTGATCCGTGTCCACTCTTGAACAGACATGGTTACAAAGCTTCCAGATATCACTGTAGTAGAGTTCCCGGTGAGGACAGTGGCCTTCCACCCCTCGGAGGGTACCGCATAATCACCCGTCCCTGTCTAACCAGACTGCAATCCACGAGACAGACCTATGTCATGACGCACATGCGTGATCCGTGTCCACTCTTGAACAGACATGGTTACGAAGCTTCCAGATATCACTGTAGTAGGGTTCCCGGTGAAGATAGTGGCCTTTCACCCCTCGTAGGGTACCGCATAGTCACCCCTCCCTGTCTAACCAGACTGCAAACCATGAGACAGACCTATGTCAATGATGCACATGCGTGATCCGTGTCCACTCTTGAACAGACATGGTTACGAAGCTTCCAGATATCACTGTAGTAGGGTTCCTGGTGAGGAAAGTGGCCTTTCACCCCTCAGAGGGTACCGCATAGTCACCCCTCCCTGTCTAACCAGACTGCAATCCATGAGACAGACCTATGTCATGATGCACATGCGTGATCCGTGTCCACTCTTGAACAGACATCGTTACCAAGCTTCCAGATATCACTGTAGTGGGGTCCCGGTGAAGATAGTGGCCTTTCACCCCTCGGAGGGTACCGCATATTCGCTCTCCCTGTCTAACCAGACTGCAATCCATGAGACAGACCTATGTCATGATGCACATGCGTGATCCGTGTCCACTCTTGAACAGACATCGTTACCAAGCTTCCAGATATCACTGTAGTGGGGTCCCTCGGGACAGGGGTTCACATCTAACACCATGCAATGGACTTTAACGTCCCAACACCTGCCGTCTTTAAATATAGACTTGGACTGAAGGGAGACAGCTCACCAAATCACTGTCCGAAGCGCTAACGTGTCAAACGCCTTACCGACTATGCGCATCTTGTGTGCCATAGACGCGTGTGTTACACCAGCACCTATGGACAACTGCAAATTAATATTCTAAAAAATATATCAGAAAAAAGTATTTGGAAAAATTGTATTTTAGAAACACGCAGAGATGGCCATTAGACCATGCAGAAACACGCAGAGATGACGGGACATCATACACACTCATTTGGATAGGTATTCTGACATTCTGTTATAAATCTAAGGATGAGAACAACAGCTTGATGCAACACGCGTCATCTCCAAGAATGCTTGCATTACCTTGCATCAGCTCTCACAGCTCAAGTCTCTTACAGGAGCATAGTGTGGATTTAGGTGTAAAATGATCATGTATGTTTAGATAGCACAGCACAACATTAGGGTTCTAAGATATGTAATGGCAGGATTTCTTCGAAGAAAAGGTGAGTGAACCCAGGCATGCTAGCCATATCCGACTGGGTGATCAAGAACTATCTCCATGCAAATTAGACCGAGATTATACTGTTCGGTAAAGCCCCTCCCTTATGGAGTGACGACTGGTGGCCGCAGCAGCTGGGTGCCCCCCCCCCCTTGTACCCAATCAGGCAGATCGAAACCTGGGGGTTAAAAACTGACCAAGACCTAACCATGAGAAATCATATCCTGACCACCTGACCACTACTGGCTCACGCTACCAATACTTACGCCTTCTGCGTAGAATCTTCCAGTGTCTTCAATTTAATATAACAAAACACAAGTAAAACCTGTGACTTTCAGACTCCAAGCAGATAGATCCTTTCAGTAGAGTAATGAACCCTCTAAGCTACCCTTATGAGCCAGCATGGCCTACCTACAGCAGCGCCTGCGCCCTTGATCCAGCAATTTAACACAAACAGTAATACCAATGCTCTGTTTTCAATTTGATCCATGCTTACATCAGGGCAGTGGATTGCAAATTACTCTGTTCCCTCTTTTTCAAACAAGTCGTGCAGCAGAGATCTTAAGTTTTATTAAAAATAATAACGTGTGCTTGTTTTTGGCTGACACGACCAACCCGTTTCGGATGCTCAAATAGCGCCTTCATCAGGGTCCCAGATTGTGGTTTATATGTTGAATCTTATAATATTGCTGGCTACGATGCAGTGGTATGTAAACTAGAAAAAGCAAGAGGCTGAAATCCAAGCATAAGGGTTGGCTTCACATGGAGGGATGAGGACACAGGGCAGGTCCATTCAGCCAGGGAGCAATTTCTCAAGTGTTTCATCTCTCGCCCTCGCACGTGCAGGCGGCCAGTCTGGCTAGGGATGGAGCCATGACCCAATGAGAGCCGGTCCTCTCTGGGAGCCTTCAGGGGCATGAGAGGGGATTGGGGCGTGAACCTCTGTTCACAATTGTGTCCTCCATTTTACTTAGCAGGAGAAAGTCAAATCTGGATCATTATGGATTGTGTATCTTCTGCTCAGGTTGCCAACTTTGATTTCTCTTCATTCTTTCCAGCTCTTGCGGTGCATCTGTCCAGATGTAGACTTTGCCCCCACCCCTCTTTAAAAAGCTGCATGGCCACTGTTTGGGTCATCAGCTGGCATTCGCCTCCCTCTGGCATCATTTTAGTCATTTGGCGGCATCTCTGCCCTGCACACCTTACAATTTGGAAAACTGGGCCTTCTCTTATTTACTAGTGAATTATTATCACTAGCTAATTACAGTTAGAATGTGTGGGCCTGTCTTTCACACCTCCCCCTCCATGGGAAACAGCCTTTACAGCGAGGTTTTTACCATGTTGTAGCCTTACTACACATTTCTTACCACACATGCTTTTAGAACCCATATGCTTTTATAACGCATGCCTTTACCATACATTTAAGGTAAGTCCAGGGGTGTGGGGCGTCTCCCCCCACAAATACATTGTTTATGTTTATAAATATATATATATTCAAACAATGCATTGTAAAGGCATACGTTGTAAAAGAATATGCGATCTAAAAAAATGTGTGGTAAAGACATGCAGAGTATTCCCCTACGTTGTTCGCTCATACAACCCTCCTCCATCACAGTGGTAGGTGCTGTGCCATAAGGCAACATACATTCTCTGGTCACTTACACTCAGCATTAAAGAGGACTGCAACAAACACAGCCCCTGACATCCATGTAACACCCCAAAGTGTAGCTGGGCATCGGGGCCGCGCAACAGCGGGTGAAGCACTTTATAAATGCTACAATACAATACAGTGAAGTTGATGCACAGCTTCAGTGAGCTTGCATTATTGACAGCAAGCTGGTACACCACGTGACGTGCAGTGCACGAAGACTCACGTGCCCCACAGATCACTGTTTATTTGTAGTGCAAAGGCAGTAGGGTGCGGATATTGCAGCAGCACCGCTGCAAAACCGGCCCCGGTAACAAAACCGGTCCCCACCACTTGAAAACCGGCCCCCACCCTTCCAGCCTCCTGGGGAAACGCCCGATGCCCGCTACGCCAGTCCGGCCCTGCTCATGCAGCAAGGACTGGAGTGGTCTCAGCTGCCCTGCTCCTGCTGCTGTTTGTCCTGGAGACCTGCTCGAAGAGCGTATGGTTTGCAAAAGGAGGAAAAAGGGTAAACCAAATGCCCCAGCAATGCTGCCAATGCTTGTTTGTGTATCTGAGTCCTGGGGACAAGGGTTACTGGGCTAGGTTAGTGTGCCCTGTGAGGGAAGAACGCTTGTTTACCACTGGTAGAGCTTGGCCTTGGTTACCACTACATTTAATTTGGATAATCAAGCTCTCCCTTTGTGCCTCTATGCAGCAGGCATCTCTCTCTAAACTTTGAGGGTCATCAGTCTAAACGGATGATTTTGAGTTTGGAGGAAGGAGGGTTCTCTGTTGAGATGGCGGAGGACATTGCCCCCAAATCTAGAGTTGATCACCAGCCCTGCGGTGACTCTTTAACCGCTGTGATTGCAGGTCCTGTCAATGTTGTCACAGTTTGATGGATGGCTCCGTCAAACATGATGACACTCTGTCAGACTTAAACAAGGGAGGGAGATTGATAGTGAAAAAGGTCAAATGTATGCTCACCCACACCATGGAAGTTTTCTCACATGGTGTGGGAGTCATTATTTTTAAACTGCCTCTCGCTGCCAAGTTTTACCTGACAGTGACAAACAGCAACAAAAAAACCACACAAGGTGCACCAGTCTAATTATGACGGACAGTGTGAAGGGTTAACCTGTGATGGCTTGTACTCCTTTGGGCCATCAAAGGAGTATGTTGGTGATGGAGTAGGCTCTCTCATCGAAATATAGTCCACCAGCCTCTAAATCGGGTGGGCAGGCCTTGAGTTTGGTGGAGAGGGTGTGTCACTGCAAGGGTGTACCACTTCTGCCAAAATCTAAATCAGCCTCTAAGTTCAATGCTGGTGCCTTCCACAGATTGTCAGGGAGTCACACCTGGCCCATTACTACACTATGGCACTGTCAGGAGATAAACAGGTGATGAACAGGAGATGAACATTAGATGAACAGGAGATGAACATTTGATGAACAGGAGATGAATATTTGATGAACAGGAGATGAACAGGAGATGGACATTAGATGAACAGGAGATGGATGAACATTAGATGAACAGGTTGAACAGGAGATGAACAGGAGATGAACATTAGATGAACATTAGATGAACAGGAGATGAACATTAGATGAACAGGATGAACAGGAGATGAACATTAGAGAACAGGAGATGAACAGGAGATGAACATTAGATGAACAGGAGATTAACAATAGATGAACAAGATATGAACATTAGATGAACAGGAGATGAACAGGTGATGAACATTAGATGAACAGGAGATGAACATTAGATGAACAGGAGATGAACATTAGATGAACAGGAGATGAACAGGAGATGAAAATTAGATGAACAGGAGATGAACAGGAGATGAACATGAATGAACAGGAGATGAACATTAGATGAACAGGAGATTAACATTAGATGAACGGGAGATGAACAGGTGATGAACATTAGATGAACAGGAGATGAACAGGAGATGAACAGGAGATGAACATTAGATGAACAGGAGATGAACAGTAGATGAACAGGAGATGAACAGGAGATGAACATTAGAGATGAACAGGAGATGAACAGGAGATGAACAGGAGATGAACATTAGATGAACAGGAGATGAACATTAGAGGAACACAAGATGAACATTAGATGAACATGAGATGAACAGGAGATAGGTCCTTACTCTCTCAGCAAATTCGCTGGGCCTGAGTGGATGTGAGCACTTTAAAAACTCCATGGTGGCATATTTGTGAGTTTGCAGTAAAAACACGTGTCAAATCGGCATGTCAGTATTATAAGGTTAGTGTACAGTAGCCAGTGGCATGACCTCTCCTGGACCACTATCGATATATCATAAACTCTTAGTACCTTCACGATGCAAGACGGGCAAAGACATCTTTGCAAAGGTGAACACTTCTCCACACCATATACATGGGCGTAAAATACTGCTAATACGGAAAGTTTAACAGGCAGCAGACACATTTAGATCACAGTTTACATTAGTCACAGGTCACACTAACATCTTCAGATTTGATTTGAATTTCTCTTATCCTTTATCACATTTCATCTGTTAAATAATAAGCATTATTCTACCAGTCTTGGTGATAAAAAACTGGTTCATAATAAATATATGTACTTCCCTATGGCTTTGGTGAAACCATAGGCGAATGTATCGGTGACTGTCTCACTTGAATCCCTCCTCTTGTTTGATTTACACGCCTCCTTCTCCATTCTCTGTTTCAGACCTGGTAGTCCACTGATATCCCCTCAGGCAAGAAGGTAATGACTCAGTTACCTCAGTGCTGCTTAACGGGCGGGATTCTGGTGCTCTGGCTAAATGACCACTTATGTCAGGGTATTGTCACATCTGCAGCACTTCTAATTAGGGAAGGAGACCCTAACCAGGATAATCCTCAGGGGACCAAATGGTAACTCAAAATAAACGTTACTTTAGGGGTTATCTGTTTTAAATTGTAAAATATGCAGCCCCTGGCCAACAACTCTTGTCCCCTTCACTCCTGACACCTGCCTCCCCAGTCTCCACCTCCTGACTAACTCACATTCTCCTCTCCTCAGCACCAACCTCCTGTTGATGTCATCACACCACTTCATCTCTGGCTGGCTCCAGAATCTTCTGCAAAAGAACATTTACATGGACACCTGTTAAACATACACACAAACAAATATATATCCTGGGGCTTGGCACTCAAGTCTAGTAAACAATCTAGTGCTGCAATAGTGGCTGCCCAGCTCAAATAACCATCAGGAAGTCAAAGCAGGAAAGATCTGATAAGTTTCGTCATTGACTCCCCAAAGACAGTCAACTCCTCCCAGTGGCTGCAGTGTGACCATGGGGAAGAGTTCACATGATGGAGTCAAGTGTCTCCTTCAGAGGGTCCCTTTTAGACTGAAATGCCCACAAAGGCCAAAAAACTTCCTTGGCAATCTTTTAGTTTTTCACTGAAGTTTAATACAGAATCTAATGGTCAGCCTGTTTCTGCCTTGTGTCCCCTCAGGGTACGTGGCATTCATCAGGACCTGGGGAAGGCCCCTCTAGTCACACTTCTGTCAAGGTGCGCCTGCCGCCGAAAAACCTAGCTGCATCCGTCCCTCCTACCAACCCCTTCCACGGAGAAAGTAGTTTAGAATTCTTGGGCTAGACTTGGAGCCCCATAATAGTGCAGTATGATAACTGACACCCCACCAAGTGGTTAATCTGTATTATTAGTTTATAAAGACGGATCCCACTGTAAGACAGGTCCTGATGAATGCCACGTACCCTGAGGGGACACAAGACAGAAACATGTTGAGCATATATATTACGGTGAGGGGATAATTAATTCCATATGTCACCGTACACGTTTTTTAATACTATACAGTTGCATAGTTCATCAAATTAATTTTGACAACTGTAATGGTTTTTAAATCATATTCACTAATCACGGACCCCCAATTAGTTTAGAAGTGCACCCCTGTCGTCAGGTGTGTGCCCACCCTCTATCAAACCAAGTTTTTAGAGGGCGAGGACGGCCAATGATGAAGCGTGACACCTGGTGGTGTGTGAGGCAAGTCCTTCACTTTTTGTGAGATGTCCACATTGACCACTCAATTCTAAGCGCCTGTAGGTCACTTCACTAGGAGCAGCCCCATTTGTGTTTAACGGTATATGTTGGAGTCTGGCTAGCTTCTAGCGCCCTGTGCCTCTAGTTCCCTTCCCCGGTTAGACACTGGGGTTAGTTTGTTTTATATGACCTGCAAGTGTGCCACCTTGTCCTTAAGCGACCCTAGGGCATATTTACTAGGAAGTGGCAGAGCGCGGCATCAGCCACCATGCTTAACGCCGCACTTTGCCACTTCCAAAACGCAGGGCTGCACTGTATTTACAAGGATACGGTGCAGCCCTGCTTTTCCCCTTGCGCTGGGGCTCATTTTAGCTGCCTAGCGCCAGCACAGACATCCTTGCACTATAGTGCAAGAGTGCCTGCATTGTAGGGGACTAAGAAACAAATTGGGTCTGGCGTGAAGCACAGTAAGGCTGCGCCCAATTAGGAAATCAACAAAACAATTTGCCAGTACTGTGCGATAAATGGCGAAAAATTACATTTGAAGAGCACTCAATTGCTCTATCAAGCTGACCACTTTTTCAGTCAATGACACTTTGAAACAAGAAGCTTCCAAAAGATGTTTGTTTATTAAATTTAACTTTCAATTTTGACTATTTATTCAAACTTTGTTTTTTGTTTTTTCGATATATTTGTCGAAAAGATCATACAATATATACAACAATATACAATCAGTTGGGAGGAGAAACCAGTGAATGGGCAAGGGGAAGGTCAATAAAACATATCAGACAACATTTAGACACTAGACGTACAATTAAACACTAGACAACAGAAACAGTAAGTAGTGTACAAAGATTGGGGTTGGTAGAGGTGGCTGGCGTTATTTTGGGCTATTTACAACAGAGCAACAGTACATTTTCATCATCCTATAGTCAAGTTTTTTGGTATTTCTTTTTGAACAAATGAAAAAAACGTATAGCTTTCTATTTTTCAATCAATGAAATAATCAATATTCTGGTGTAATTTTACAAAATTCAGCTCATTAAGCGCCAACGATTGGCCTCAATATTGTACAAAACAACCACTATAGTGGCGCCAATATCCAACTACCACCTCAATAGGTCGACGCGTTTCAAATCCTACATAGATATATAGGATTCTCTTCAGGACCAAACAAACTCAATCTGTGAAAAACAAATAAATGAAAACTCTGTCAGTGAAACCAAAGAAAGACTCTCAGCTCACACTCTACATCCATCCACTCTCAGTAAATTACCTGTCATTAGTTTGACTGCATATGTAGGCGTGGAGGTGTACTGAAAAGAAGTGAAACAATATGTTTCAGAATTTAGGAGCACAATTTGATCGTTTTCCAAAAACTATTTGAAGGTCGTGTGGGTACTTACAGAATAATCTTGTAAAGTGTCCCCTTTCAACGTGTAACCAGGTAGTTAACTTTGTCACTCCAAAGCGGTAAACGAGGGACGGGCTCACCTCGTGAAGTCAATCTATAGTAAAAGACAACGGATGTAATTATTCCGTCGTATATTCTTGAAATCTACATAGCGAGCGGGAGAGCACATGCATTGGGTGCATCTCCGCTCGCGTTCAACTAATAAGTCGCGGGCGCTGTTTACCTGAGGCTGCGTCTTTCTCCTCCGGTCTGGGTCGCGGTCAATGGAAAAACGCGATACCCAATGGAGCGGAAAACGCCTCTATTTACTTCAGATAATTTCCGGGTCACAGCAGGGGGACTCATGGGAATTGTAGTTTTAGTCAGCCGGAGGGCCCTCCGGCTCTTCATTCAGGTCGTGTGAAAAACACGGAAAAGAGGTGTCATAGTTGTGGACAGTATAAGCGCTGTCTGATATCAGCTTGATCTTGTTTTTTTATAGACTATATAATTCCGACATTTCGTTCAAGCCTTGCGTGGTAGTATTAAACTTCAGGATTAGCATGGCTTCGCGTTGTCGCAATTTGGCCTCCACATCTCCGCCTCTCGGATCAGGGTCAATTTTAGATATAACAGTCCATTTAAGATCGTGTTCACCATGGAGCTGGTCAATCCAATGTTGGACTAGAGGGGCAGTAACCACTTTCCTCTTTATACGTGATTTATGCTGGGACATCCTTTGT